>NW_027016141.1:171867-174367 GCF_036934945.1 Oncorhynchus masou masou | reverse complement strand
CTCCCTCCCTCCCTCCCTCCCTCCCTCCCTCCCTCCCCCTCCCTCCCTCCCTCCCTCCCTCCCTCCCTCCCTCCCTCCCTCCTCCCCCTCCCTCCCTCCCTCTTCATCTCCCTATGTGTCTCATTTTCACTTGTTCTGTCTTCTCCCCCTCTCTCTCTACCTCTCTCTCTCTCTCTCGCTCTACCTCTCTCCCCACCCCATTCGAATCATCAGGCTAGTGCTATTGAAGTTGCAGATAAGATAAGACTCGTGATTGGCTAGGCCAGATCTGAGATAAGGGTCTGATAGGTTGAGGAGAGAGAGGCCTCCTCTTGACTCAACACACACAAACAAACACACACACACACACACACCGCTGCCAGGCGACTGAGAAAGGAGTAGGGGAGGAGTGGAGGAAGAGGGGAGGAAGGGAGCAGCAGAGGGAGAGAGAGAGAGAGAGAGAGAGAGAGAGAGAGGGTATTATCATTAACAGCAGACTCGTACACTTCCTCAATGAAAACAATGTACTGAGCAAATGTCAAATTGGCTTTTTACCAAATTACTGTACAACAGACCATGTATTCACCCTGCACACCCGAATGACAACCAAACAAACCAAAACAAAGGCAAAGTCTTCTCATGCTTCGTTGATTTCACAAAAGCCTCTGACTCAATTTGTCATGAGGGTCTGCTATGGAAAGTGGTTTTGGGCGTAAAACATACGACGTTATAAAATCCATGTACGCAAACAACAAGTGTGTGGTTAAAATTGGCACATGGTCGTGGGGTGAGACAGGGATGCAGCTTAAGCCCCACCCTCTTCAACAAACATCAATGAATTGGCGAGGGCACTAGAAAAGTCTGCAGCACCCTACTAGAATCTGAAGTCAAATGTCTGCAAACAACAAGTTAAAATAGGCAAAAAACACACACATTTCTTTCCACAGGGTCGTGGGGTGAGACAGGGATGCAGTTTAAGCCCCACCCTCTTCAACATATATATCATCGAATTGGCGCGGGCACTAGAAAAGTCTGCAGCACCCGGCCTCACCCTACTAGAATCTGATGTCAAATGTCTACTGTTTGCTGGTGATCCAAAAAAGGTCCAGTCACCAGGACCACAAATACAAATTTCATCTAGACACCGTTGCCCTAGAGCACACAAAAAACTATACATACCTCGGCCTAAACATCAGCGCCACAGGTTACTTCCACAAAGCTGTGAACGATCTGAGAGACAAGGCAAGAAGGACGTTCTATGCCATCAAAAGGAACATAAATTTCAACATACCAATTAGGATTTGGCTAAAAATACTTGAATCAGTCATAGAGCCCATTGCCCTTTATGGTTGTGAGGTCTGGGGTCCGCTCACCAACCAAGAATTCACAAAATGGGACAAACACCAAATTGAGACTCTGCATGCAGAATTCTGCAAAAATATCCTCTGTGTACAACGCAGAACACCAAATAATGCATGCAGAGCAGAATTAGGCCGATACCCACTAATTATCAAAATCCAGAAAAGAGCCGTTACATTCCACAACCACCTAAAAGGAAGCGATTCCCAAACCTTCCATAACAAAGCCATCACCTACAGAGAGATGAACCTGGAGAAGAGTCCCCTAAGCAAGCTGGTCCTGGGGCTCTGTTCACAAACACAAACACACCCTACAGAGCCCCAGGACAGCAGCAAAATTAGACCCAACCAAATCATGAGAAAACAAAAAGATAATTACTTGACACATTGGAAAGAATTAATAAAAAAACAGAGCAAAGGTCAGAATATCTGACCACTGTGACTGACCCAAAATTAAAGAAAGCTTTGACTATGTACAGACTCAGTGAGCATAGCCTTGCTATTGAGAAAGGCCGCCGTAGACAGACCTGGCTCTCAGGAGAAGACAGGCTACGTGCTCACTGCCCACAAAATGAGGTGGAAACTGAGCTGCACTTCCTAACCTCCTGCCCAATGTATGACCATATTAGAGACACATATTTCCCTCAGATTACACAGATCCCCAAAGAATTCGAAAACAAATCCAATTTTGATAAACTCCCATATCTACTGTGTGAAATTCCACAGTGTGCCATCACAGCAGCAAGATTTGTGACCTGTTGCCATGAGAAGGGCAACCAGTGAAGAACAAACACCAACACATTGTAAATACAATCCATATTTATGTTTATTTATTTTCCCTTTTGTACGTTAACCATTTGCACATCATTACAACACTGTATATAGACATAATATGACATTTGAAATGTCTTTATTCTTCTGGAATTTCTGTGAGTGTAATGTTTACTGTTAATTTTTATTGTATATATAATATGTATAAATAATTTTGCACGCCAAACCTTTTTCAGTTTTTGATTTGTTAAAAAAGTTTGAAATATCCAATAAATGTCGTTCCACTTCATGATTGTGTCCCACTTGTTGTTGATTCTTCACAAAAAAATACAGTTTTATATCTTTATGTTTGAAGCCTGAAATGTGGCAAAAAGTCGCAAAGTTCAAGGGGG
>NW_027016141.1:164367-169367 GCF_036934945.1 Oncorhynchus masou masou | reverse complement strand
TGGCTCTTTACAGTCAACAGCAGGGAGATACAGGGGTTCTGGCTCTTTACAGTCAACAGGGAGATACAGGGGTTCTGGTTCTTTACAGTCAACAGCAGGGAGATACAGGGGTTCTGGTTCTTTACAGTCAACAGGGAGATACAGGGGTTCTGGCTCTTTACAGTCAACAGCAGGGAGATACAGGGGTTCTGGCTCTTTACATTCAACAGGGAGATACAGGGGTTCTGGTTCTTTACAGTCAACAGCAGGGAGATACAGGGGTTCTGGTTCTTTACAGTCAACAGCAGGGAGATACAGGGGTTCTGGCTCTTTACAGTCAACAGGGAGATACAGGGGTTCTGGCTCTTTACAGTCAACAGGGAGATACAGGGGTTCTGGCTCTTTACAGTCAACAGGGAGATACAGGGGTTCTGGCTCTTTACAGTCAACAGGGAGATACAGGGGTTCTGGTTCTTTACAGTAAACAGCAGGGAGATACAGGGGTTCTGGCTCTTTACAGTCAACAGGGAGATACAGGGGTTCTGGTTCTTTAGAGTCAACAGGGAGATACAGGGGTTCTGGTTCTTTACAGTCAACAGGGAGATACAGGGGTTCTGGTTCTTTACAGTCAACAGGGAGATACAGGGGTTCTGGCTCTTTAGAGTCAACAGGGAGATACAGGGGTTCTGGTTCTTTACAGTCAACAGGGAGATACAGGGGTTCTGGCTCTTTACAGTCAACAGGGAGATACAGGGGTTCTGGCTCTTTACAGTCAACAGGGAGATACAGGGGTTCTGGCTCTTTACAGTCAACAGGGAGATACAGGGGTTCTGGTTCTTTACAGTAAACAGCAGGGAGATACAGGGGTTCTGGCTCTTTACAGTCAACAGGGAGATACAGGGGTTCTGGTTCTTTAGAGTCAACAGGGAGATACAGGGGTTCTGGTTCTTTACAGTCAACAGGGAGATACAGGGGTTCTGGTTCTTTACAGTCAACAGGGAGATACAGGGGTTCTGGCTCTTTAGAGTCAACAGGGAGATACAGGGGTTCTGGTTCTTTACAGTCAACAGGGAGATACAGGGGTTCTGGTTCTTTACAGTAAACAGCAGGGAGATACAGGGGTTCTGGCTCTTTACAGTCAACAGGGAGATACAAGGGTTCTGGTTCTTTAGAGTCAACAGGGAGATACAGGGGTTCTGGTTCTTTACAGTCAACAGGGAGATACAGGGGTTCTGGTTCTTTACAGTCAACAGGGAGATACAGGGGTTCTGGCTCTTTAGAGTCAACAGGGAGATACAGGGGTTCTGGTTCTTTACAGTCAACAGGGAGATACAGGGGTTCTGGTTCTTTACAGTCAACAGGGAGATACAGGGGTTCTGGCTCTTTAGAGTCAACAGGGAGATACAGGGGTTCTGGTTCTTTACAGTCAACAGGGAGATACAGGGGTTCTGGTTCTTTACAGTCAACAGGGAGATACAGGGGTTCTGGTTCTTTACAGTCAACAGGGAGATACAGGGGTTCTGGTTCTTTAGAGTCAACAGGGAGATACAGGGGTTCTGGTTCTTTACAGTCAACAGGGAGATACAGGGGTTCTGGTTCTTTACAGTCAACAGGGAGATACAGGGGTTCTGGCTCTTTAGAGTCAACAGGGAGATACAGGGGTTCTGGTTCTTTACAGTCAACAGGGAGATACAGGGGTTCTGGTTCTTTACAGTCAACAGGGAGATACAGGGGTTCTGGTTCTTTACAGTCAACAGGGAGATACAGGGGTTCTGGTTCTTTAGAGTCAACAGGGAGATACAGGGGTTCTGGTTCTTTACAGTCAACAGGGAGATACAGGGGTTCTGGTTCTTTACAGTAAACAGGGAGATACAGGGGTTCTGGCTCGTTGTAGTCAACAGGGGCGGCAGGGTAGCCTAGCGGTTAGAGCGTTGGACTAGTAGCCGGAAGGTTTCAAGTTCAAACCCCCGAGCTGACAAGGTACAAATCTGTCGTTCTGCCCCCGGTAGGCCGTCATTGAAAATAAGAATTTGTTCAAATTAAATATATATATATAAAACATATAATACAGCAGGGAGATACAGGTTCTGTGCTTTCTAAATAGTGCAATGGATTCAGCAGGAGGGAAGTTAGTGAGGCTACTACCTCTCTCTCTCTCTTTCGTTCTCTGTTTGCAGTGGTCAATCTATTAGTCTCTGGCTTCTGGAAGAAAACCCATTCAGAGGGAAACTGGCAGGGAACATTACTCAACCTGCACTGCTCCTCTCTCTGTCTCTCCCTCCTTCACCCACTCCATATTTATCTCTTTCTTGCTTTGTCTTTGCACCGTACACATCTACATGAGAAGAGGGATGGGGTGAGAGATGGAGGGAGAGATGGGGGGAGGGATGGGGGAGGGATGGAGGGAGGGATGGAGGGAGAGGTGGATGGAGAGATGGAGGGAGAGATGGGGGGGGAGAGATGGGGGAGAGATGGAGGGAGAGATGGAGGGAGAGATGGGGGGAGAGATGGGGGGAGAGATGGGGGAGAGATGGGGGAGAGATGGAGGGAGAGATGGGGGAGAGATGGGGGAGAGATGGAGGGAGAGATGGGGGGAGAGATGGAGGGAGAGATGGGGAGTGAGATGGATGGAGAGATGGAGGGAGAGATGGAGGGAGAGATGGAGGGAGAGATGGAGGGGAGAGATGGGGGAGAGAAGGAGGGAGAGATGGGGGGAGAGATGGAGGGAGAGATGGGGGAGAGATGGGGAGAGATGGAGGGAGAGATGGGGGAGAGATGGAGGGAGAGATGGGGAGTGAGATGGATGGAGAGATGGAGGGAGAGATGGGGGGAGAGATGGAGGGGAGAGATGGAGGGAGAGATGGGGGAGAGATGGAGGGAGAGATGGGGGAGAGATGGAGGGAGAAATGGGGGGAGAGATGGAGGGAGAGATGGGGGAGTGAGATGGATGGAGAGATGGAGGGAGAGATGGGGGGAGAGATGGAGGGAGAGATGGGGGGAGAGATGGGGGAGAGATGGGGGAGAGATGGAGGGGAGAGATGGGGGGAGAGAAGGAGGGAGAGATGGGGGGAGAGATGGGGGGAGAGATGGGGGGAGAGATGGAGGGAGAGATGGGGGAGGGATGGGGAGAGAGATGGAGGGAGAGATGGGGAGGGATGGGGAGAGAGATGGAGGGAGAGATGGAGGGAGAGATGGAGGGGAGAGATGGAGGGAGAGATGGAGGGGAGAGATGGGGGGAGAGATGGGGGAGAGATGGAGGGAGAGATGGGGGAGAGATGGGGGAGAGATGGAGGGAGAGATGGGGGGAGAGATGGGGAGTGATGGAGGGAGAGATGGAGGGAGAGATGGGGGGAGAGATGGGGGGGAGAGATGGGGGGAGAGATGGGGGAGAGATGGGGGGAGAGAGAGATGGGGGAGAGATGGGGGGAGAGAGAGATGGAGGGAGATGGGGGAGAGATGGGGGAGAGATGGAGGAGAGATGGAGGAGAGATGGAGGGAGAGATGGGGGAGAGATGGAGGGAGAGATGGGGGAGAGATGGGGGAAGAGATGGAGGGAGAAAACATGCTAACCTCTCACCATTACAATAACCAGGGAGGTTAGCATTTTATATCATACCCCCAAGACATGCTAACTTCCCACCATTACAATAACAGGGGGAGGTTATCATTTTCTAAAACTTTAACCTCATAGTCATTGTATCATTTCAAATCCAAAGTGCTGGAATACAGAGCCAAACAACAACACGTGTCACTGTCCCAATACTTTTGGAATTCCCTGTAGATGAAGAGAGAATGGAGAGGAGAGGAGTGGAGGAAGTGGAGTGGAGTGGAGTGGAGTGGAGAGGAGAGGAGAGGAGAGAGTGGAGTGGAGTGGAGTGGAGAGGAGAGGAGAGGAGAAGAGAGGAGAGGAGAGGAGAGGAGAGGAGGAGGGAGAGGGTGGAGTGGAGTGGAGTGGAGGGAGGGAGAGGAGGGGAGAGGAGGAGAGAGATGGGAGAGGACAGGAGAGATGGGGAGAGGAGAGGAGAGATGGGGAGAGGAGAGGAGAGATGGGGAGAGAGGAGGTGAGGGATGGGGAGAGGAGGAGAGATGGGGAGAGGAGGTGAGGGATGGGGAGAGGAGGAGAGATGGGGAGAGGAGGTGAGAGATGGGGAGAGGAGGTGAGGGATGGGGAGAGGAGGTGAGGGATGGGGAGGAGGTGGGGAGAGGATGAGGGATGGGGAGAGGAGGTGAGATGGGGAGAGGAGGTGAGGGATGGGGAGAGGGAGAGGGAGAGATGGGGAGAGGAGGTGATGGATGGGGATGGGGAGAGGAGGATGGGGAGGGAAAACAGATGGGGGAGGAGGGAGGAGAGATGGGGAGAGGAGGACAGATGGGGAGAGGAGGACAGATGGGGAGAGGAGGTGGATGGGGAGAGGAGGACAGATGGGGAGAGGAGGAGAGAGATGGGGAGAGGAAGACAGATGGGGAGAGGAGGACAGATGGGGAGAGGTGAGAGGGGAGAGGAGGTGAGGGATGGGGAGAGGAGGTGAGATGGGGAGAGGGAGGACAGATGGGGAGAGGAGGACAGATGGGGGAGGGGAGGAGAGATGGGGAGAGGAGGAGGAGGGATGGGGAGAGGAGGTGAGGGATGGGGAGAGGAGGAGAGATGGGGAGAGGAGGTGAGGGATGGGGAGAGGAGGACAGATGGGGAGAGGAGGACAGATGGGGAGGGGAGGTGAGAGATGGGGAGAGGAGGAGAGGGATGGGGAGAGGAGGTGAGGGATGGGGAGAGGAGGAGAGATGGGGAGAGGAGGTGAGGGATGGGGAGAGGAGGAGAGAGATGGGGAGAGGAGAGGAGAGATGGGGAGAGGAGGTGAGAGATGGGGAGAGGAGGTGAGGGATGGGGAGAGGAGAGATGGGGAGAGGAGGACAGATGAAGTGAGGTACAAGCATGTTTATGCGTATCATCTTGATACTGCTAAAACAGCGCTCTGCAGAGCGGCTATCTCAGTTAGCATCAAGAAAGCTAACTGTCTTCAACG
>NW_027016141.1:150000-161367 GCF_036934945.1 Oncorhynchus masou masou | reverse complement strand
TACACTACACCATACTACACTACACCTACACTACACTACACCACTACACTACACCATACTACACTACACCATACTACACTACTACACCATACTACATCACACTACACCATACTACACTACACTACACTACACTACACTACACCATACTACACTACCCTACATCACACTACACCATACTACACTACACACCATACTACACTACACCATACTACACTACACCATACTACACTACACTACACCATACTACACTACATCACACTACACCATATACTACACTACACTACACTACACCATACCATACTACACCATACTACACCACACCATACTACACTACACCATACTACACTACACCATACTACACTACACCATACTACACTACACCATACTACACTACACCATACTACACTACACCACACTACACTACACCACACTACACTACACTATACTACACTACACCATACTACACTACCCTACATCACACTACACCATAGTACACTACACCATACTACACTACACTACACCATACTACACTACACCATACTACACTACACTACACCATACTACACCACACCATACTACACTACACCATACTACACCATACTACACTACACCATACTACACTACACCCTACTACACTACACACTACATACACACTACACACACTACACTACACCACATACACACTACACCATACTACACTACACACTACACATACACTACACTACACTACACTACACTACACCATACTACACTACACTACACCACACCATACTACACTACACTACACCACACCATACTACACTACACCATACTACACCACACCATACTACACTACACCATACTACACCACACCATACTACACTACACCACTACACTACACTACACCATACTACACTACACCATACACACTACCCTACACTACACTACACCATACTACACTACACCATACTACACTACACCACACCATACTACACTACACCATACTACACTACACCATACTACACTACACCATACTACACTACACCATACTACACTACACCATACTACACTACACCACTACACCACACTACACTACACCACACTACACTACACCATACTACACACACCATACTACACTACACCACACTACACACACCATACTACACTACACCATACTACACTACACCATACTACACTACACTACACTACACCACACTACCCTACACCACACCATACTACACTACACCACACTACACCATACTACACTACACCATACTACACCACACCATACTACACTACACTACACCATACTACACTACACTATACTACACTACACCACACCATTCTACACTACACCATACTACACTACACCACACTACCCTACACCACACCACACCATACTACACTACACTACACCATACTACACTACACCATACTACACTACACCACACATACTACACTACACCACACATACACTACACTACACTACACCATACTACCACCACACTACACACTACACCACACTACACTACACTACACCATACTACACTACACCATACACACTACACCATACTACACTACACACTATACCACACTACACTACACCATACTACACTACACTACATACTACACTACACCATACTACACTACACCATACTACACTACACCATACTACACTACACCACACCATACTACACTACACTATACATACTACACTACACCATACACACTACACCATACTACACTATACTACACTACACTACACCATACTACACTACACTACATCACACTACACCATACCACACTACACCACACTACACTACACCATACTACACTACACCTACATCACACTACACCATACTACACTACACCATACACTACACCCTACACCACACCATACTACACTACACCATACTACACTACACTACACCATACTACACTACACTACACACACTACACCACTACACTACACCATACTACACTACACTACACCATACTACACTACACATCACACTACACCATACTACACTACACCACTACACTACACTACCATACATACTACACCATACTACACACTACACTACACTACACCATACTACACTACACCATACTACACTACACCATACTACACTACACCATACACCATACACCATACTACACTACACCATACTACACTACACCATACTACACTACACACTACACTACACCATACTACACCACACTACACACTACACTACACACATACTACACTACACACACCTACTACACTACACTACACACACCACACTACACTACACACCTACACCACTACACTACACCATACTACACTACACCATATACACTACACTACACCATACTACACTACACCATACTACACTACACTACACTACACCACTACACCACACCATACTACACTACACCATACTACACTACACTACACCATACTACACTACACCATACTACACTACACCATACTACACTACACCATACTACACTACACCATACTACACACACCATACTACACTACACCATACTACACTACACCATACTACACTACACCTACATCACACTACTACATACACTACACTACACCATACTACACTACACCATACTACACCACACCATACTACACTACACCACACTACACCACACCATACTACACTACACTACACCACACCTACTACACTACACCATACTACACTACACCATACTACACTACACCATACTACACTACACCATACTACACTACACCATACTACACTACACTACACCACACCATACTACACTACACCATACTACACTACACCACACTACACTACACCATATACACTACACTACACCATACTACACTACACCACACTACACTACACTACACTACCATACTACACTACACCATACTACACTACACCATACTACACTACACCACACTACACACATACATACTACACTACACTACACTACTACACTACACCATACTACACTACACCATACACACTACACCACTACACTACACCATACTACACTACACCATACTACACTACACCATACTACCCTACACCATACTACACTACACTACACCATACTACACACACCATACACACTACACCATACTACACTACACCATACTACACTACACCATACTACACTACACCATACTACACTACACCTACACTACACTACACCACACCATACCATACTACACTACACTACACACACCATACTACACTACACTACACCATACTACACTACACCATACTACACTACACTACACTACATCATACTACACTACACCACACTACACACTACACTACACCATACTACACTACACCATACTACACTACACCACACTACCCTACACCACACCATACTACACTACACTACACCATACTACACTACACCACACTACACTACACCACACCATACTACACTACACCATACTACACTACACCATACTACACTACACCATACTACACTACACCACACTACACTACACACACCATACTACACTACACCATACTACACTACACCATACTACACCACACATACTACACTACACTACACCATACTACACTACACTACACCATACTACACCATACTACACTACACCATACTACACTACACCATACTACACTACACCATACTACACTACACTACTACTACACCTACACCACACCATACTACACACCATACTACACTACTACACTACACCATACTACACTACACTACACTACACCACTACCATACACTACACCATACCATACTACACACCATACTACACTACACCATACTACACTACCCTACACTACACCACACCATACTACACTACCCTACATCACACCATACTACACTACACTACACCACACCACACCATACTACACTACACTACCCTACACCACACCATACTACACTACACCTACTACACTACACTACACCATACTGCCCTACACCACACCATACTACACTACACCACACCATACCCTACACTACACTACACCACACCATACTACACTACACTACACATATACACTACACTACTACACTACACTACACTACAGACACATACATCACACTACACTAATCTACACCATACCCCACACCACACATACTACACTACACACTACACCATACTACACTACACTACACCACACCATACTACACTACACTACCCTACACCACACCATACTACACTACCCTACACTAACCCACCCTGCACTACCCTACACTACACTAATCTACACGACATTACACTACCCTACACTACACCACAGCATACTACACTACCCTACACCATACTACACTACCCTACACTACCCTACCCTACACTACACTACATCACACTACACTACATTACCCTACACTGCACTAATCTACACGTCATTACATTACACTACCCTACACCACACCACACCACACTACACTACCCTACACTACCCTACACTACACTACCCTACCCTACACTACACTACACTACCCTACCCTCCCCTACACTACCCTACCCTACACTACCCTATACCATACTACACTACACTAACCTATACTACACTACACTACCCTACACTATACTACACTACACTACCCTATAATACACTACACTACACTGCCCTACCCTATACCATACTACACTACACTACCATATAATACACTACACTGCCCTACCCCATACTAGACTACACTAACCTATAATACACTACACTACAATATACTACACTTCACTACATTATACTACACTACACTGCCCTATACTACACTACACTATGCTATACTACACTACCCTATACTACACTACACTGCCCTATATTACACTACACTACACTACCCTATACTACACTACACTGCCCTATACTACACTACACTGCCCTATACTACACTACCCTATACTACACTACACTGCCCTATCCTACACTACACTACACTACACTACACTGCCCCATACTACACTACACTATACTACACTACACTGCCCTATACTACACTACACTATACTACACTACACTGCCCCATACTACACTACACTATACTACACTACACTGCCCTACACTACACTATACTATACTACACCACAATACTCTACACTACACTGCCCTATACTACACTACACTACACCATACTACACTGCCCTATACTACACTACACTGCCCTATACTACACTACACTACACTACACTATACCACCCTACACCACACTATACTACACTATACTATGCTATACTACCCTATACTATACCACACTACGCTACACCACACCACACCCCATTACACTACACTATACTATACTATACAACACAATACTAAACCAAACCATACTATTCAATGCCATACTACACTATATCATTCTATACTATGATGTGCCATACTATACCATACTATACAATGACATGCTAAACCACACTATACTACACTACGCTACACGACACTACACTACACTACACGATACTATACTATACTATACTATACTACACTATACTATACTATACTATACCACACCATACTACACTATACGATACCATAAGATACTGCACCACACTACACTGCACTACACTACACAGCGCAGTGCTATACTATGCTATACTACACCACGCTATACTATGCTATACTACGCTACACTATACTACCCTGCCCTACACTACAATACACTGTAATACCTTATACTATCCTACACTGCACTACAGTACCCTACACTACACCACAATATACTTCACCGTGTTACACTACACTACCCTACACTACACTGTAATACCCTACACTATACTACACTATACTACACTATACTAACCTACACTACACTGCGCTACACTATACTACACTATACTACCCTACACTACACTGTAATACCCTACACTATGCTCCACTACACTGCCCTACACTACCCTGCCCTACACTACACAACAATACACTGTAATACCCTATACTATCCTACACTACACTGCACTACACTATACTACACTATGCTACACTACACTACCCTACACTACACTGTAATACCCTACACCATGCTACACTACACTGCCCTACACTACCCTGCCCTACACTACAATACACTGTAATACCCTATACTATCCTACACTACACTGTAATACCCTACACTATCCTACACTACACTGTAATACCCAATACTATCCTACACTACACTACACTGTAATACCATACACTATCCTACACTACACTGTAATGCCCTATACTATCCTACACTACACTGTAATAACCAATACTATCCTACACTACCCTGCCCTACACTACAATACACTGTAATACCCTATACTATCCTACACTACACTGTAATACCCTATACTATCCTACACTACACTGTAATACCCAATACTATCCTACACTACACTACACTGTAATACCATACACTATCCTACACTACACTGTAATACCCTATACTATCCTACACTACACTGTAATACCCTACACTATCCTACACTACACTGTAATACCCTACACTATCCTACACTACACTACACTGTAAAACCCTATACTATCCTACACTACACTACACTGTAATACCATATACTATCCTACACTACACTGTAATACCATATACTATCCTACACTACACTGTAATACCCTATAATATCCTACACTACACTGCACTGTAATACCCTACACTATCCTACACTACACTGTAATACCCTATACTATCCTACACTACACTGTAATACCCTATACTATCCTACACTACACTGTAATACCATACACTATCCTACACTACACTGTAATACCCTACACTATCCTACACTACACTGTAATACCCAATACTATCCTACACTACACTACACTGTAATACCATACACTATCCTACACTACACTGTAATACCCTATACTATCCTACACTACACTGTAATAACCAATACTATCCTACACTACCCTGCCCTACACTACAATACACTGTAATACCCTATACTATCCTACACTACACTGTAATACCCTATACTATCCTACACTACACTGTAATACCCAATACTATCCTACACTACACTACACTGTAATACCCTACACTATCCTACACTACACTGTAATACCCAATACTATCCTACACTACACTACACTGTAATACCATACACTATCCTACACTACAATGTAATACCCTATACTATCCTACACTACACTGTAATACCCTACACTATCCTACACTACACTGTAATACCCTACACTATCCTACACTACACTACACTGTAATACCCTATACTATCCTACACTACACTGTAATACCCTATACTATCCTACACTACACTGTAATACCATATACTATCCTACACTACACTGTAATACCATATACTATCCTACACTACACTGTAATACCCTATAATATCCTACACTACACTGCACTGTAATACCCTACACTATCCTACACTACACTGTAATACCCTATACTATCCTACATTACACTGTAATACCCTATACTATCCTACACTACACTGTAATACCCTATACTATCCTACACTACACTGTAATACCCTATACTATCCTACACTACACTGTAATACCCTATACTATCCTACACTACACTGTAATGCCCTATACTATCCTACACTACACTGTAATACCCTACACTATCCTACACTACACTATAATACCCTATACTATCCTACACTACACTACACTGTAATACCCTATACTATCCTACACTACACTGTAATACCCTATAGTATCCTACACTACACTGTAATACCCTATACTATCCTATCCTACACTACACTGTAATACCCTACACTATCCTACACTACACTGTAATACCCTATAGTATCCTACACTACACTGTAATACCATACACTATCCTACACTACTCTGTAATACCCTATACTATCCTACACTACACTGTAATACCCTATACTATCCTATCCTACACTACACTGTAATACCCTACACTATCCTACACTACACTGTAATACCCTATAGTATCCTACACTACACTGTAATACCATACACTATCCTACACTACACTGTAATACCCTATACTATCCTACACTACACTGTAATACCCTATACTATCCTACACTACACTGTAATACCCTACACTATCCTACACTACACTGTAATACCCTACACTATCCTACACTACACTGTAAAACCCTACACTATCCTACACTACTCTACTCTACACAACAGTACAATATTACTCACACTAGCACCATCCTGTGTTGTTGGACTACAGTTCAGCTGAATTGTCTCTGGCTATTGTTGAAATATGATTAAAAGTTCAACTCGGGGTTTTCTACAGATTACAGATTATAGACACATTAGACAGAGAGAGGAGATGGGGAGAGTAGAGAGACAGAGAGAGGAGATGGGGAGAGTAGAGAGACAGAGACAGAAACAGAAAGAGAGAAAGAAAGACAGGGAGAGAGAGAGACAGGGAGAGAGAGACAGAGAGAGAGAGAGAGACAGAGAGAGAGAGACAGAGAAAGAGAGAGAGAGAGAGGCAGAGAAAGAGAGAGAGAGAGGCGGGGAAAGAGAGACAGAGAGAGAGAGGGGGAGAGAGAGAGAGAGAGCGAGAGGGAGACAGAGAGAGAGAGAGATAGAGAGAGAGAGAGAGAGAGAGAGAGGCGGGGAAAGAGAGACAGAGAGAGAGAGGGGGAGAGAGAGAGCGAGAGGGAGACAGAGAGAGAGAGAGAGAGAGAGTGTGGACATTCTCTGAACATCCCAGAATGTCCTGCAGACACAAAGATATGTCACTCTACCCATTTAAAGCAGCTTATTACAGAGTGATAAGGATGAATTGCCTGAGTGAGAATGAAAGACTGGAGCAAAACAGACTGTCAGTGTTCAGAGTGTTCTCTCAACGTGTGTGTTCTCTCAGTGCTCTCTCAAGATGTGTGTTCTCTCAGTGCTCTCTCAAGATGTGTGTTCTCTCAGTGCTCTCTCAAGATGTGTGTTCTCTCAGTGCTCTCTCAACATGTGTGTTCTCTCAGTGCTCTCTCAACGTGTGTGTTCTCTCAGTGCTCTCTCAACATGTGTGTTCTCTCAGTGCTCTCTCAAGATGTGTGTTCTCTCAGTGCTCTCTCAAGATGTGTGTTCTCTCAGTGCTCTCTCAACATGTGTGTTCTCTCAGTGCTCTCTCAACATGTGTGTTCTCTCAGTGCTCTCTCAACGTGTGTGTTCGCTCAGTGCTCTCTCAACATGTGTGTTCTCTCAGTGCTCTCTCAACGTGTGTGTTCGCTCAGTGCTCTCTCAACGTGTGTAATCTCTCAGTGCTCTCTCAACATGTGTTCTCTGTGTTCTCTCAACGTGTGTGTTCTCTCAGTGCTCTCTCAAAGTGTGTGTTCTCTCCGTGCTCTCTCAATGTGTGTGTTCTCTCAGTGCTCTCTCAAAGTGTGTGTTCTCTCCGTGCTCTCTCAATGTGTGTGTTCTCTCAGTGTTCTCTCAACGTGTGTGTTCTCTCAGTGCTCTCTCAACGTGTGTGTTCTCTCAGTGCTCTCTCAACATATGTGTAATCTCTCAGTGCTCTCTCAACGTGTGTGTTCTCTCAGTGCTCTCTCAACGTGTGTGTTCTCTCAGTGCTCTCTCAACGTGTGTGTTCTCTCAGTGCTCTCTCAACGTGTGTGTTCTCTCAGTGCTCTCTCAACGTGTGTGTTCTCTCAGTGTTCTCTCAACGTGTGTGTTCTCTCAGTGCTCTCTCAATGTGTGTGTTCTCTCAGTGCTCTCTCAACGTGTGTGTTCGCTCAGTGCTCTCTCAACATGTGTTCTCTGTGTTCTCTCAACGTGTGTGTTCTCTCAGTGTTCTCTCAACGTGTGTGTTCTCTCAGTGTTCTCTCAACGTGTGTGTTCTCTCAGTGCTCTCTCAACATGTGTGTAATCTCTCAGTGCTCTCTCAAGATGTGTGTTCTCTCAGTGCTCTCTCAACATGTGTGTTCTCTCAGTGTACGCTCAACATGTGTTCTCTGTGTTCTCTCAATGTTTGTGTTCTCTCAGTGCTCTCTCAACGTGTGTGTTCTCTCAGTGTTCTCTCAACGTGTGTGTTCTCTCAGTGCTCTCTCAAAGTGTGTGTTCTCTCCGTGCTCTCTCAATGTGTGTGTTCTCTCAGTGCTCTCTCAAAGTGTGTGTTCTCTCCGTGCTCTCTCAATGTGTGTGTTCTCTCAGTGTTCTCTCAACGTGTGTGTTCTCTCAGTGCTCTCTCAACGTGTGTGTTCTCTCAGTGCTCTCTGAACATATGTGTAATCTCTCAGTGCTCTCTCAAGATGTGTGTTCTCTCAGTGCTCTCTCAACATGTGTGTTCTCTCAGTGCTCTCTCAACGTGTGTGTTCTCTCAGTGCTCTCTCAACGTGTGTGTTCTCTCAGTGCTCTCTCAACGTGTGTGTTCTCTCAGTGTTCTCTCAACGTGTGTGTTCTCTCAGTGCTCTCTCAATGTGTGTGTTCTCTCAGTGCTCTCTCAACGTGTGTGTTCGCTCAGTGCTCTCTCAACATGTGTTCTCTGTGTTCTCTCAACGTGTGTGTTCTCTCAGTGTTCTCTCAACGTGTGTGTTCTCTCAGTGTTCTCTCAACGTGTGTGTTCTCTCAGTGCTCTCTCAACATGTGTGTAATCTCTCAGTGCTCTCTCAAGATGTGTGTTCTCTCAGTGCTCTCTCAACATGTGTGTTCTCTCAGTGTACGCTCAACATGTGTTCTCTGTGTTCTCTCAACGTTTGTGTTCTCTCAGTGCTCTCTCAACGTGTGTGTTCTCTCAGTGTTCTCTCAACGTGTGTGTTCTCTCAGTGCTCTCTCAACGTGTGTGTTCTCTCAGTGCTCTCTCAACGTGTGTGTTCTCTCAGTGTTCTCTCAACGTGTGTGTTCTCTCAGTGCTCTCTCAACGTTTGTGTTCTCTCAGTGTTCTCTCAACGTGTGTGTTCTCTCAGTGTTCTCTCAACATGTGTTCTCTGTGTTCTCTCAACGTGTGTGTTCTCTCAGTGTTCTCTCAACGTGTGTGTTCTCTCAGTGCTCTCTCAACATGTGTTCTCTGTGTTCTCTCAACGTGTGTGTTCTCTCAGTGCTCTCTCAACGTTTGTGTTCTCTCAGTGTTCTCTCAACGTGTGTGTTCTCTCAGTGTTCTCTCAACATGTGTTCTCTGTGTTCTCTCAACGTGTGTGTTCTCTCAGTGTTCTCTCAACGTGTGTGTTCTCTCAGTGCTCTCTCAACATGTGTTCTCTGTGTTCTCTCAACGTGTGTGTTCTCTCAGTGCTCTCTCAACGTTTGTGTTCCTTTCTCCTACCACCTAGTTCCATACTTGTTTTCCCTATCTCCTACCACCTTGTTCCTTAACTTATAGTCCCTATCTCCTACCACCGAGTTCAACCTAGTTCCTAACTGATATAGCCAACAGTAGTGATATCCATATAGTCAACAGTAGTGATATCTATATAGTCAACAGTAGTGATATCTAAATAGTCAACATTAGTGATATCCATATAGTCAA
>NW_027016141.1:120000-145000 GCF_036934945.1 Oncorhynchus masou masou | reverse complement strand
ACTCCACTCCACTTCCTCCACTCTTCTCCTCTCCATTCTCTCTTCATCTACAGGGAATTCCAAAAGTATTGGGACAGTGACACGTGTTGTTGTTTGGCTCTGTATTCCAGCACTTTGGATTTGAAATGATACAATGACTATGAGGTTAAAGTTTTAGAAAATGATAACCTCCCCTGTTATTGTAATGGTGGGAAGTTAGCATGTCTTGGGGGTATGATATAAAATGCTAACCTCCCTGGTTATTGTAATGGTGAGAGGTTAGCATGTTTTCTCCCTCCATCTCTTCCCCCATCTCTCCCCCCATCTCTCCCCCCATCTCTCCCTCCATCTCTCCCCCATCTCTCCCTCCATCTCTCCCTCCATCTCTCCCCCATCTCTCCCTCCATCTCTCCCCCATCTCTCTCTCCCCCCATCTCTCCCCCATCTCTCTCTCCCCCCATCTCTCCCCCATCTCTCCCCCATCTCTCCCTCCATCTCTCCCCCCATCTCTCCCCCCCATCTCTCCCTCCATCTCTCCCTCCATCACTCCCCATCTCTCCCTCCATCTCTCCCCCCATCTCTCCCCCCATCTCTCCCTCCATCTCTCCCTCCATCACTCCCCATCTCTCCCCCCATCTCTCCCTCCATCTCTCCCCCATCTCTCCCCCATCTCTCCCCTCCATCTCTCCCCTCCATCTCTCCCTCCATCTCTCCCTCCATCTCTCTCCCCATCCCTCCCCCCATCCCTCCCCCCATCTCTCACCCCATCCCTCTTCTCATGTAGATGTGTACGGTGCAAAGACAAAGCAAGAAAGAGATAAATATGGAGTGGGTGAAGGAGGGAGAGACAGAGAGAGGAGCAGTGCAGGTTGAGTAATGTTCCCTGCCAGTTTCCCTCTGAATGGGTTTTCTTCCAGCAGCCAGAGACTAATAGATTGACCACTGCAAACAGAGAAGGAAAGAGAGAGAGAGGTAGTAGCCTCACTAACTTCTTTCCTGCTGAATCCATTGCACACTTTAGAAAGCACAGAACCTGTATCTCCCTGCTGTTTATTATATGTTTTATATATATATATTTAATTTGAACAAATTCTTATTTTCAATGACGGCCTACCGGGGAACAGTGGGTTAACTGCCTGTTCAGGGGCAGAACAACAGATTTGTACCTTGTCAGCTCGGGGGTTTGAACTTGAAACCTTCCGGCTACTAGTCCAACGCTCTAACCGCTAGGCTACCCTGCCACCCCTGTTGACTGTAAAGAACCAGAACCCCTGTATCTCCCTGCTGTTGACTGTAAAGAACCAGAACCCCTGTATCTCCCTGCTGTTGACTGTAAAGAACCAGAACCCCTGTATCTCCCTGCTGTTGACTGTAAAGAACCAGAACCCCTGTATCTCCCTGTTGACTGTAAAGAACCAGAACCCCTGTATCTCCCTGCTGTTGACTGTAAAGAGCCAGAACCCCTGTATCTCCCTGTTGACTGTAAAGAACCAGAACCCCTGTATCTCCCTGTTGACTGTAAAGAGCCAGAACCCCTGTAATCTCCCTGTTGACTGTAAAGAACCAGAACCCCTGTATCTTCCTGTTGACTGTAAAGAACCAGAACCCCTGTATCTCCCTGTTGACTGTAAAGAACCAGAACCCCTGTATCTCCCTGTTGACTGTAAAGAACCAGAACCCCTGTATCTCCCTGTTGACTGTAAAGAACCAGAACCCCTGTATCTCCCTGTTGACTGTAAAGAACCAGAACCCCTGTATCTCCCTGTTGACTGTAAAGAACCAGAACCCCTGTATCTTCCTGTTGACTATAAAGAACCAGAACCCCTGTATCTCCCTGTTGACTGTAAAGAACCAGAACCCCTGTATCTTCCTGTTGACTGTAAAGAACCAGAACCCCTGTATCTCCCTGTTGACTGTAAAGAACCAGAACCCCTGTATCTCCCTGCTGTTGACTGTAAAGAGCCAGAACCCCTGTATCTCCCTGTTGACTGTAAAGAACCAGAACCCCTGTATCTCCCTGCTGTTGACTGTAAAGAGCCAGAACCCCTGTATCTCCCTGTTGACTGTAAAGACCCAGAACCCCTGTATCTCCCTGCTGTTGACTGTAAATAGCCAGAACCCCTGTATCTCCCTGCTGTTGACTGTAAAGAGCCAGAACCCCTGTATCTCCCTGCTGTTGACTGTAAAGAACCAGAACCCCTGTATCTCCCTGTTGACTGTAAAGAACCAGAACCCCTGTATCTCCCTGCTGTTGACTGTAAAGAGCCAGAACCCCTGTATCTCCCTGCTGACTGTAAAGAGCCAGAACCCCTGTATCTCCCTGTTGACTGTAAAGAGCCAGAACCCCTGTATCTCCCTGTTGACTGTAAAGAGCCAGAACCCCTGTATCTCCCTGCTGTTGACTGTAAAGAGCCAGAACCCCTGTATCTCCCTGTTGACTGTAAAGAACCAGAACCCCTGTATCTCCCTGTTGACTGTAAAGAGCCAGAACCCCTGTATCTCCCTGCTGTTGACTGTAAAGAACCAGAACCCCTGTATCTCCCTGCTTTTTACTGTAAAGAACCAGAACCCCTGTATCTCCCTGTTGACTGTAAAGAACCAGAACCCCTGTATCTCCCTGCTGTTGACTGTAAAGAGCCAGAACCCCTGTATCTCCCTGCTGACTGTAAAGAGCCAGAACCCCTGTATCTCCCTGTTGACTGTAAAGAGCCAGAACCCCTGTATCTCCCTGTTGACTGTAAAGAGCCAGAACCCCTGTATCTCCCTGCTGTTGACTGTAAAGAGCCAGAACCCCTGTATCTCCCTGTTGACTGTAAAGAACCAGAACCCCTGTATCTCCCTGTTGACTGTAAAGAGCCAGAACCCCTGTATCTCCCTGCTGTTGACTGTAAAGAACCAGAACCCCTGTATCTCCCTGCTTTTTACTGTAAAGAACCAGAACCCCTGTATCTCCCTGTTGACTGTAAAGAACCAGAACCCCTGTATCTCCCTGCTGTTGACTGTAAAGAGCCAGAACCCCTGTATCTCCCTGCTGACTGTAAAGAGCCAGAACCCCTGTATCTCCCTGTTGACTGTAAAGAGCCAGAACCCCTGTATCTCCCTGTTGACTGTAAAGAGCCAGAACCCCTGTATCTCCCTGCTGTTGACTGTAAAGAGCCAGAACCCCTGTATCTCCCTGTTGACTGTAAAGAACCAGAACCCCTGTATCTCCCTGTTGACTGTAAAGAGCCAGAACCCCTGTATCTCCCTGCTGTTGACTGTAAAGAACCAGAACCCCTGTATCTCCCTGCTTTTTACTGTAAAGAACCAGAACCCCTGTATCTCCCTGTTGACTGTAAAGAACCAGAACCCCTGTATCTCCCTGCTGTTGACTGTAAAGAGCCAGAACCCCTGTATCTCCCTGTTGACTGTAAAGAACCAGAACCCCTGTATCTCCCTGTTGACTGTAAAGAGCCAGAACCCCTGTATCTCCCTGCTGTTGACTGTAAAGAACCAGAACCCCTGTATCTCCCTGTTGACTGTAAAGAGCCAGAACCCCTGTATCTCCCTGTTGACTGTAAAGAACCAGAACCCCTGTATCTCCCTGTTGACTGTAAAGAACCAGAACCCCTGTATCTCCCTGCTGTTGACTGTAAAGAACCAGAACCCCTGTATCTCCCTGCTGTTGACTGTAAAGAGCCAGAACCCCTGTATCTCCCTGTTGACTGTAAAGAACCAGAACCCCTGTATCTCCCTGTTGACTGTAAAGAGCCAGAACCCCTGTATCTCCCTGTTGACTGTAAAGAACCAGAACCCCTGTATCTCCCTGTTGACTGTAAAGAACCAGAACCCCTGTATCTCCCTGCTGTTGACTGTAAAGAGCCAGAACCCCTGTATCTCCCTGCTGTTGACTGTAAAGAACCAGAACCCCTGTATCTCCCTGTTGACTGTAAAGAGCCAGAACCCCTGTATCTCCCTGTTGACTGTAAAGAACCAGAACCCCTGTATCTCCCTGTTGACTGTAAAGAACCAGAACCCCTGTATCTCCCTGTTGACTGTGAAGAACCAGAACCCCTGTATCTCCCTGTTGACTGTAAAGAACCAGAACCCCTGTATCTCCCTGCTGTTGACTGTAAAGAGCCAGAACCCCTGTATCTCCCTGTTGACTGTGAAGAACCAGAACCCCTGTATCTCCCTGTTGACTGTAAAGAACCAGAACCCCTGTATCTCCCTGCTGTTGACTGTAAAGAGCCAGAACCCCTGTATCTCCCTGCTGTTGACTGTAAAGAGCCAGAACCCCTGTATCTCCCTGTTGACTGTAAAGAGCCAGAACCCCTGTATCTCCCTGTTGACTGTAAAGAACCAGAACCCCTGTATCTCCCTGTTGACTGTAAAGAGCCAGAACCCCTGTATCTCCCTGCTGTTGACTGTAAAGAACCAGAACCCCTGTATCTCCCTGCTGTTGACTGTAAAGAACCAGAACCCCTGTATCTCCCTGTTTACTGTAAAGAACCAGAACCCCTGTATCTCCCTGCTGTTGACTGTAAAGAGCCAGAACCCCTGTATCTCCCTGTTGACTGTAAAGAACCAGAACCCCTGTATCTCCCTGCTGTTGACTGTAAAGAGGCAGAACCCCTGTATCTCCCTGTTGACTGTAAAGAACCAGAACCCCTGTATCTTCCTGCTGTTGACTGTAAACAACCAGAACCCCTGTATCTCCCTGTTGACTGTAAAGAGCCAGAACCCCTGTATCTCCCTGCTGTTGACTGTAAAGAACCAGAACCCCTGTATCTCCCTGTTGACTGTAAAGAGCCAGAACCCCTGTATCTCCCTGCTGTTGACTGTAAAGAACCAGAACCCCTGTATCTCCCTGCTGTTGACTGTAAAGAACCAGAACCCCTGTATCTCCCTGTTGACTGTAAAGAGCCAGAACCCCTGTATCTCCCTGCTGACTATATAGAGTACTGTACACACTACAATTACTGAGGTTTAAATATATAGAGTACTGTATACACTACAATTACTGAGGTTTAAATATATAGAGTACTGCACATACTACAATTACTGAGGTTTAAATATATAGAGCACTATACACACTACAATTACTGAGGTTTAAATATATAGAGTACTGTACACACTACAATTACTGAGGTTTAAATATATAGAGCACTGTACACACTACAATTACTGAGGTTTAAATATATAGAGTACTGTACACACTACAATTACTGAGGTTTAAATATATAGAGCACTATACACACTACAATTACTGAGGTTTAAATATATAGAGTACTGCACATACTACAATTACTGAGGTTTAAATATATAGAGTACTGTACACACTACAATTACTGAGGTTTAAATATATAGAGTACTGTACACACTACAATTACTGAGTTTGAAATATAAGTTCAACTGGACACCTTCATGAGGCAGTGAATGAACTGAGAGAGAAAGCACACAGGGCATTCTACGCCATTAACAAAACTATTCAAATTGAAATACCTATTAAAATGTGTCTAAAACTAATGAATGTGTCATTGAACTAATTGTATTTTAAGCCAGCGAGGTGTGGGGTCCACTTACCAGAACAACACTTCTCTGATGAGGACAGGCTACCCGTCCTGTTGGGGGAGGACGCAGAGAGCTGCGGGTTGGCAGACCATTACATTGCTATCGTTACCTGTGTGTGTGTGTGTGTGTGTGTGTGTGTGTGTGTGTGTGTGTGTGTGTGTGTGTGTGTGTGTGTGCGTATGTTAACACCTCTTCCTGACCTGTTCTTAAAGGACTGTTACCCTGAAGGACACAGACCACAGTTTACAGCTCACCTACCATTCACCTCACACATTAACCACACACACCTAAACTCAGAGACATACACACACACACTCACATGTTGGGGCTACAGTATGGTGTATTGGTAATTGGTAATTATGTTGGGGTTACAGTATGGTGTATTGGTAGTTATGTTGGGGCTACAGTATGGTGTATTGGTAGTTATGTTGGGGCTACAGTATGGTGTATTGGTAGTTATGTTGGTGATACAGTATGGTGTATTGGTAGTTATGTTGGGGCTACAGTATGGTGTATTGGTAGTTATGTTGGGGCTACATTATGGTGTATTGGTAGTTATGTTGGTGATACAGTATAGTGTATTGGTAGTTATGTTGGGGCTACAGTATGGTGTATTGGTAGTTATGTTGGTGATACATTATGGTGTATTGGTAGTTATGTTGGGGCTACAGTATGGTGTATTGGTAGTTATGTTGGGGCTACAGTATGGTGTATTGGTAGTTATGTTGGGGCTACAGTATGGTGTATTGGTAGTTATGTTGGGGCTACAGTATGGTGTATTGGTAGTTATGTTGGGGCTACAGTATGGTGTATTGGTAGTTATGTTGGGGCTACAGTATGGTGTATTGGTAGTTATGTTGGGGCTACAGTATGGTGTATTAGTAGTTATGTTGGGGCTACAGTATGGTGTATTGGTAGTTATGTTGGGGCTACAGTATGGTGTATTGGTAGTTATGTTGGGGCTACAGTATGGTGTATTGGTAGTTATGTTGGTGATACAGTATGGTGTATTGGTAGTTATGTTGGGGCTACAGTATGGTGTATTGGTAGTTATGTTGGGGCTACAGTATGGTGTATTGGTAGTTATGTTGGGGTTACAGTATGGTGTATTGGTAGTTATGTTGGGGCTACAGTATGGTGTATTGGTAGTTATGTTGGGGCTACAGTATGGTGTATTGGTAGTTATGTTGGGGCTACAGTATGGTGTATTGGTAGTTATGTTGGGGCTACAGTATGGTGTATTGGTAGTTATGTTGGGGCTACTGTATGGTGTATTGGTAGTTATGTTGGGGTTACAGTATGGTGTATTGGTAGTTATGTTGGGGCTACAGTATGGTGTATTGGTAGTTATGTTGGGGCTACAGTATGGTGTATTGGTAGTTATGTTGGGGCTACAGTATGGTGTATTGGTAGTTATGTTGGGGCTACAGTATGGTGTATTGGTAGTTATGTTGGGGCTACAGTATGGTGTATTGGTAGTTATGTTGGGGCTACAGTATGGTGTATTGGTAGTTATGTTGGGGTTACAGTATGGTGTATTGGTAGTTATGTTGGGGCTACAGTATGGTGTATTGGTAGTTATGTTGGGGCTACAGTATGGTGTATTGGTAGTTATGTTGGGGCTACAGTATGGTGTATTGGTAGTTATGTTGGGGCTACAGTATGGTGTATTGGTAGTTATGTTGGGGCTACAGTATGGTGTATTGGTAGTTATGTTGGGGATACATTATGGTGTATTGGTAGTTATGTTGGGGTTACGGTATGGTGTATTGGTAGTTATGTTGGGGCTACGGTATGGTGTATTGGTAGTTATGTTGGGGCTACGGTATGGTGTATTGGTAGTTATGTTGGGGTTACAGTATGGTGTATTGGTAGTTATGTTGGGGCTACAGTATGGTGTATTGGTAGTTATGTTGGGGTTACAGTATGGTGTATTGGTAGTTATGTTGGGGCTACAGTATGGTGTATTGGTAGTTATGTTGGGGCTACAGTATGGTGTATTGGTAGTTATGTTGGGGCTACAGTATGGTGTATTGGTAGTTATGTTGGGGCTACAGTATGGTGTATTGGTAGTTATGTTGGGGCTACAGTATGGTGTATTGGTAGTTATGTTGGGGCTACAGTATGGTGTATTGGTAGTTATGTTGGGGCTACAGTATGGTGTATTGGTAGTTATGTTGGGGTTACAGTATGGTGTATTGGTAGTTATGTTGGGGCTACAGTATGGTGTATTGGTAGTTATGTTGGTGATACAGTATGGTGTATTGGTAGTTATGTTGGGGCTACAGTATGGTGTATTGGTAGTTATGTTGGGGCTACAGTATGGTGTGTTGGTAGTTATGTTGGGGCTACAGTATGGTGTATTGGTAATTATGTTGGGGCTACAGTATGGTGTATTGGTAATTATGTTGGGGCTACAGTATGGTGTATTGGTAGTTATGTTGGGGTTACAGTATGGTGTATTGGTAATTATGTTGGGGCTACAGTATGGTGTATTGGTAGTTATGTTGGGGCTACAGTATGGTGTATTGGTAATTATGTTGGGGCTACAGTATGGTGTATTGGTAGTTATGTTGGGGCTACAGTATGGTGTATTGGTAGTTACAGTGCCTTGCGTAAGTATTCGGCCCCCTTGAACTTTGCGACTTTTTGCCACATTTCAGGCTTCAAACATAAAGATATAAAACTGTATTTTTTTGTGAAGAATCAACAACAAGTGGGACACAATCATGAAGTGGAACGACATTTATTGGATATTTCAAACTTTTTTAACAAATCAAAAACTGAAAAAGTTTGGCGTGCAAAATTATTTATACATATTATATATACAATAAAAATTAACAGTAAACATTACACTCAAAGAAATTCCAGAAGAATAAAGACATTTCAAATGTCATATTATGTCTATATACAGTGTTGTAATGATGTGCAAATGGTTAAAGTACAAAAAGGGAAAATAAATCAACATAAATATGGATTGTATTTACAATGTGTTGTTGTTTGTTCTTCACTGGTTGCCCTTCTCATGGCAACAGGTCACAAATCTTGCTGCTGTGATGGCACACTGTGGAATTTCACACAGTAGATATGGGAGTTTATCAAAATTAGATTTGTTTTCGAATTCTTTGTGGATCTGTGTAATCTGAGGGAAATATGTGTCTCTAATATGGTCATACATTGGGCAGGAGGTTAGGAAGTGCAGCTCAGTTTCCACCTCATTTTGTGGGCAGTGAGCACATAGCCTGTCTTCTCCTGAGAGCCAGGTCTGTCTACGGCGGCCTTTCTCAATAGCAAGGCTATGCTCACTGAGTCTGTACATAGTCAAAGCTTTCTTTAATTTTGGGTCAGTCACAGTGGTCAGGTATTCTGACCTTTGCTCTGTTTTTTTATTAATTCTTTCCAATGTGTCAAGTAATTATCTTTTTGATTTCTCATGATTTGGTTGGGTCTAATTTTGCTGCTGTCCTGGGGCTCTGTAGGGTGTGTTTGTGTTTGTGAACAGAGCCCCAGGACCAGCTTGCTTAGGGGACTCTTCTCCAGGTTCATCTCTCTGTAGGTGATGGCTTTGTTATGGAAGGTTTGGGAATCGCTTCCTTTTAGGTGGTTGTGGAATGTAACGGCTCTTTTCTGGATTTTGATAATTAGTGGGTATCGGCCTAATTCTGCTCTGCATGCATTATTTGGTGTTCTACGTTGTACACAGAGGATATTTTTGCAGAATTCTGCATGCAGAGTCTCAATTTAGTGTTTGTCCCATTTTGTGAATTCTTGGTTGGTGAGCGGACTCCAGACCTCACAACCGTAAAGGGCAATGGGCTCTATGACTGATTCAAGTATTTTTTAGCCAAATCCTAATTGGTATGTTGAAATTTATGTTCCTTTTGATGGCATAGAACGTCCTTCTTGCCTTGTCTCTCAGATCGTTCACAGCTTTGTGGAAGTTACCTGTGGCGCTGATGTTTAGGCCGAGGTATGTATAGTTTTTTGTGTGCTCTAGGGCAACGGTGTCAAGATGGAATTTGTATTTGTGGTCCTGGTGACTGGACCTTTTTTGGATCATCAACAAACAGTAGACATTTGACTTCAGATTCTAGTAGGGTGAGGCCGGGTGCTGCAGACTTTTCGTTGATATATATGTTGAAGAGGGTGGGGCTTAAACTGCATCCCTGTCTCACCCCACGACCCTGTGGAAAGAAATGTGTGTGTTTTTTGCCTATTTTAACTTGTTGTTTGCAGACATTTGACTTCAGATTCTAGTAGGGTGCTGCAGACTTTTCCTCGCCAATTCATTGATGTTTGTTGAAGAGGGTGGGGCTTAAGCTGCATCCCTTTCTCACCCCACGACCATGTGCCAATTTTAACCACACACTTGTTGTTTGCATACATGAATTTTATAACGTCGTATGTTTTACGCCCAAAACCACTTTCCATAGCAGACCCTCATGACAAATTGAGTCAGAGGCTTTTGTGAAATCAACGAAGCATGAGAAGACTTTGCCTTTGTTTTGGTTTGTTTGGTTGTCATTCGGGTGTGCAGGGTGAATACATGGTCTGTTGTACAGTAATTTGGTAAAAAGCCAATTTGACATTTGCTCAGTACATTGTTTTCATTGAGGAAGTGTACGAGTCTGCTGTTAATGATAATACTCTCTCTCTCTCTCTCTCTCTCTCTCTCTGTCTCTCTCTCTCTCTCTCTCTCTCTCTCTCTCTCTCTCTCTCTCTCTCTCTCTCTCTCTCCCTCTGCTGCTCCCTTCCTCCCCTTTTCCTCCACTCCTCCCCTACTCCTTTCTCAGTCGCCTGGCAGCGGTGGTGTGTGTGTGTGTGTGTGTGTGTTTGTTTGTGTGTGTTGAGTCAAGAGGAGGCCTCTCTCTCCTCAACCTATCAGACCCTTATCTCAGATCTGGCCTAGCCAATCACGAGTCTTATCTCATCTGCAACTTCAATAGCACTATCCTGATGATTCGAATGGGGTGGGGAGAGAGGTAGAGCGAGAGAGAGAGAGAGAGGTAGAGAGAGAGGGGGAGAAGACAGAACAAGTGAAAATGAGACACATAGGGAGATGAGGGAGGGAGGGAGGGAGGGAGGGAGGGAGGGAGGGAGGGAGGGAGGGAGGGAGGGAGGGAGGGAGGGAGGGAGGGAGGGAGGGAGGGAGCTGGAGTACAGAAATAGACCAAATACAAACTACCATTTAATGCAGAGAGAAAAACACCTGGATTGGTGTGTGTGTGTGTGTGTGTGTGTGTGTGTGTGTGTGTGTGTGTGTGTGTGTGTGTGTGTGTGTGTGTGTGTGTGAGTGTGGGAGAGAGAGAGTTAATGAAAGATCTAGAGAGCCTCTCCTCAGTATTAAAGAAAAAGGAGAAGCCTCTTCATTATTCATGAATTATGTATCAAGTCACAAGTGTGTGAGTGTGTGTGTGTGTGAGTGTGTGTGTGTGTGTGAGTGCTGACTGTACACATGGGTTTTTTAATACGGCCACTTGCTAGACCTGGACATGTTTTCATAAAGAGAGCTTACTGCTCAGAGAGAGAGTGAGAGAGATAGAGAGCCCCCTCAGCTCTCTGAAGGATTTGAAACTATGAAAAGTAGGTCAACAAAGTCTCCTCTCCTCTCCTCTCCCCTCCTCTCCTCTCCTCTCCCCCCTCTCCTCTCCTCTCCCCCCCTCTCCTCTCCCCCCTCCTCTCCCTCCTCTCCTCTCCTCTCCCCTCCCCTCTCCTCCTCTCCTCTCCTCTCCTCTCCTCTCCTCTCCCTCTCCTCTCCTCTCCTCTCTCCCCCCACTCCTCTCCTCTCCTCTCCTCTCCTCTCCTCTCCTCTCCTCTCCCCTCCTCTCCTCTCCTCTCCTCTCCTCTCTCTTATCAGGACATGTGTTTGAATGTTTGTGCACCTGATGTGCAGGCTTGAATGTGTGTGTTTTTGGTGTGAGTGCTTAGGGGGGGTGGGGACTTGTGTGTGGGGTGTGTGTGTGTGTGTTTAGGTGTGCGTGACCCAGTTGATGTGTGGTTCTATATCCCTGTATCCACCCCTCTCTATGTTACTATGTCTCTTACTGAACACGTGTGTGTGTGTGTGTGTGTGTGTAATGTGTGTGTGTGTGTGTGTGTGTGTGTGTGTGTGTGTAATGTGTGTGTGTGTAATGTGTGTGTGTGTGTGTAATGTGTGTGTGTGTGTGTAATGTGTGTGTGTGTGTGGTCGTGACCCAGTTGCGTCTTTCCCTCTCCTGCATGTGAGTGATGATCCACAGATGGTTCTCACAGCTCACCACACCAGTCAGACGCCGTTACCGTCCGCGCTTACGCAACTCTCCGTCAGGCTTCACTGTCAGACCTCCGTAAGGCCTTTATAAGTGCTCTGTGAGGCCTTTGCAACATGATCAGACCTTTATAAGGGCTCAGTGATGATACACAAAGCTCCACTAGAACAACACAACACTGTAAGACCTCTATAATGCCTTATGATGCTTTATAATGCCACAAAGACTCAACTCAGTATGGCGTCCGCAACACTGTAAGGCCTTTATAATGCCTCTATAATGCCACTCAATGCTCAGTATAGTGTTTGCAGCATTGTTTTATCCTTTACAGCACTTCACAATCCTTTACAGCACTTCATAATCCTTTACAGCACTTCACAGTCCTTTACAGCACTTCATACTCCTTTACAGCACTTCATACTCCTTTACAGCACTTCACAGTCCTTTACAGCACTTCATACTCCTTTACAGCACTTCACAATCCTTTACAGCACTTCACAGTCCTTTACAGCACTTCACAGTCCTTTACAGCACTTCATACTCCTTTACAGCACTTCATACTCCTTTACAGCACTTCACAATCCTTTACAGCACTTCACAATCCTTTACAGCACTTCATACTCCTTTACAGCACTTCATAATCCTTTACAGCACTTCACAATCCTTTACAGCACTTCATACTCCTTTACAGCACTTCATAATCCTTTTCAACACTTCATACTCCTTTACAGCACTTCATAATCCTTTACAGCACTTCATACTCCTTTTCAACACTTCATACTCCTTTACAGCACTTCACAATCCTTTACAGCACTTCATACTCCTTTTCAACACTTCATACTCCTTTACAGCACTTCATAATCATTTACAACACTTAATAATCCTTTACAGCACTTCACAATCCTTTACAGCACTTCATAATACTTTACAGCACTTCATAATCCTTTACAGCACTTCATAATCATTTACATAATGCTTTGCAGCACTTCATACTCCTTTACAGCACTTCATAATCCTTTACAGCACTTCATAATCATTTACAGCACTTCACAGTCCTTTACAGCACTTCATAATCCTTTACAGCACTTCACAATCCTTTACAACACTTCATAATACTTTACAGCACTTCATAATCCTTTACAGCACTTCATAATCCTTTACAGCACTTCATACTCCTTTACAGCACTTCATAATCCTTTACAGCACTTCATAATCCTTTACAGCACTTCATAATCATTTACATAATGCTTTGCAGCACTTCATACTCCTTTACAGCACTTCATAATCCTTTACAGCACTTCATACTCCTTTACAGCACTTCATAATCCTTTACAGCACTTCATACTCCTTTACAGCACTTGACAATCCTTTACAGCACTTGACAATCCTTTACAGCACTTGACAATCCTTTACAGCACTTCACAATCCTTTACAGCACTTCACAATCCTTTACAGCACTTCATAATCCTTTACAGCACTTCACAGTCCTTTACAGCACTTCACAGTCCTTTACAGCACTTCATAATCCTTTACAGCACTTCATAATCCTTTACAGCACTTCATAAGACCTTTCAACGCTTTATAATTTGTAAGTCGCTCTGGATAAGAGCGTCTGCTAAATGACTTAAATGTAAATGTAAATGTATAAAGTGTTGTGAGGACTACAGCAAAGACATACAGTATAATGCTTTACAATGCTGTGTGTGTGAAGTGTGTTATTCTGTGTGTGTGTGTGTGTGTGTGTTTGTGTGTGCGTCCGTCCGGCCCTGTGGTTGACACACGTCTCCTGATGGCGTGCTCCCAGGGATCCTCTCTCTCTCTGCCAGCCAATGACAGCCAATTATCCAGCAGGCCGCGCTGGCAGCCAATCAAAAGGAGGTAGAGGGAGAGCTTAGCTAGAATGTCTAAGAATGTCTTTATGTGGTTCTACTATAAACAAAGCGTGACTACCAGCTGAGCTCTAAAGTCTTGTTACAATCAAAATATGTCTTCCTGGGGTGTCTTACTGTCCCTTATAGAACATTTAAAATATGTTTTCATGGGGTGTCTTACTGTCCCTTATAGAACATTTAAAATATGTTGACGCTGGTTGTTATTTGGTTCTCTGACTTCTCTACAGACAGTCATTGTGACGTTATCCCCTGGCCACATATTGACTGCTGGGTGCAGATAAGGGGGATGAGAGAATGGAAGACAGGCGAGAGAGAAGGGAGGAAGAATTATGGATGTGTTGTGTGAGCTGCAGACTACCTTCCGTTAGAGCCCTGCAGGCTAGCCAGGTAGAGACAGACATCATCACCGTTAGAGCCCTGCAGGCTAGCCAGGTAGAGAGAGACATCATCACGGTTAGAGCCCTGCAGGCTAGCCAGGTAGAGAGAGACATCATCACCTGTTAGAGCCCTGCAGGCTAGCCAGGTAGAGAGAGACATCATCACCTGTTAGAGCCCTGCAGGCTAGCCAGGTAGAGAGAGAACTCATCACCTGTTAGAGCCCTGCAGGCTAGCCAGGTAGAGAGAGACATCATCACGGTTAGAGCCCTGCAGGCTAGCCAGATAGAGAGAGACCTCATCACCTGTTAGAGCCCTGCAGGCTAGCCAGGTAGAGAGAGAACTCATCACCTGTTAGAGCCCTGCAGGCTAGCCAGGTAGAGAGAGAACTCATCACCTGTTAGAGCCCTGCAGGCTAGCCAGGTAGAGAGAGAACTCATCACCTGTTAGAGCCCTGCAGGCTAGCCAGGTAGAGAGAGACATCATCACCGTTAGAGCCCTGCAGGCTAGCCAGGATAGAGAGAGACATCATCACCATTAGAGCCCTGCAGGCTAGCCAGGTAGAGAGAGACATCATCACCGTTAGAGCCCTGCAGGCTAGCCAGGTAGAGAGAGACATCATCACGGTTAGAGCCCTGCAGGCTAGCCAGGTAGAGAGAGACATCATCACCTGTTAGAGCCCTGCAGGCTAGCCAGGTAGAGAGAGACATCATCACCTGTTAGAGCCCTGCAGGCTAGCCAGGTAGAGAGAGAACTCATCACCTGTTAGAGCCCTGCAGGCTAGCCAGGTAGAGAGAGACATCATCACGGTTAGAGCCCTGCAGGCTAGCCAGATAGAGAGAGACCTCATCACCTGTTAGAGCCCTGCAGGCTAGCCAGGTAGAGAGAGAACTCATCACCTGTTAGAGCCCTGCAGGCTAGCCAGGTAGAGAGAGAACTCATCACCTGTTAGAGCCCTGCAGGCTAGCCAGGTAGAGAGAGAACTCATCACCTGTTAGAGCCCTGCAGGCTAGCCAGGTAGAGAGAGACATCATCACCGTTAGAGCCCTGCAGGCTAGCCAGGATAGAGAGAGACATCATCACCATTAGAGCCCTGCAGGCTAGCCAGGTAGAGAGAGACATCATCACCGTTAGAGCCCTGCAGGCTAGCCAGGTAGAGAGAGACATCATCACCGTTAGAGCCCTGCAGGCTAGCCAGGTAGAGACAGACATCATCACCGTTAGAGCCCTGCAGGCTAGCCAGGTAGAGAGAGACATCATCACCGTTAGAGCCCTGCAGGCTAGCCAGGTAGCGCCAGGGAGAGAGACCTCATCACCATTAGAGCCCTGCAGGCTAGCCAGGTAGAGAGTGAGACATCATCACCGTTAGAGCCCTGCAGGCTAGCCAGGTAGAGACAGACATCATCACCGTTAGAGCCCTGCAGGCTAGCCAGGTAGAGAGAGACATCATCACCGTTAGAGCCCTGCAGGCTAGCCAGGTAGAGAGAGAGACATCAACACCGTTAGAGCCCTGCAGGCTAGCCAGGTAGAGAGAGACATCATCACCATTAGAGCCCTGCAGGCTAGCCAGGTAGAGAGAGAACTCATCACCTGTTAGAGCCCTGCAGGCTAGCCAGGTAGAGATAGAGACATCATCACCGTTAGAGCCCTGCAGGCTAGCCAGGTAGAGAGAGAACTCATCACCGTTAGAGCCCTGCAGGTTAGCCAGGTAGAGAGAGACATCATCACCGTTAGAGCCCTGCAGGCTAGCCAGGTAGCGCCAGGTAGAGAGAGACATCATCACCTGTTAGAGCCCTGCAGGCTAGCCAGGTAGAGAGAGACATCATCACTGTTAGAGCCCTGCAGGCTAGCCAGGTAGAGAGAGAACTCATCACCTGTTAGAGCCCTGCAGGCTAGCCAGGTAGAGAGAGACCTCATCACTGTTAGAGCCCTGCAGGCTAGCCAGGTAGAGAGAGAACTCATCACCTCTTAGAGCCCTGCAGGCTAGCCAGGTAGAGAGAGACCTCATCACCGTTAGAGCCCTGCAGGCTAGCCAGGTAGAGAGAGACATCATCGCCGTTAGAGCCCTGCAGGCTAGCCAGGTAGAGAGAGAACTCATCACCTGTTAGAGCCCTGCAGGCTAGCCAGGTAGAGAGAGACCTCATCACCGTTAGAGCCCTGCAGGCTAGCCAGGTAGAGAGAGACATCATCGCCGTTAGAGCCCTGCAGGCTAGCCAGCTAGAGAGAGAGACCTCATCACCTGTTAGAGCCCTGCAGGCTAGCCAGGTAGAGAGAGAACTCATCACCTGTTAGAGCCCTGCAGGCTAGCCAGGTAGAGAGAGAGACCTCATCACCTGTTAGAGCCCTGCAGGTTAGTCAGGTAGCGCCGGATAGAGAGAGACATCATCACCGTTAGAGCCCTGCAGGCTAGCCAGGTAGAGAGAGACATCATCGCCGTTAGAGCCCTGCAGGCTAGCCAGCTAGAGAGAGAGACCTCATCACCTGTTAGAGCCCTGCAGGCTAGCCAGGTAGAGAGAGACATCATCACCGTTAGAGCCCTGCAGGTTAGTCAGGTAGCGCCGGATAGAGAGAGACATCATCACCGTTAGAGCCCTGCAGGCTAGCCAGGTAGAGAGAGACCTCATCACCTGTTAGAGCCCTGCAGGCTAGCCAGGTCGCGCCAGGTAGAGAGAGACATCATCACCGTTAGAGCCCTGCAGGCTAGCCAGGTCGCGCCAGGTAGAGAGAGACATCGTTAGAGCCCTAGAGAGAGACACAGTTAGAGCCCTGCAGGTTAGCCAGGTAGCGTCGTGTAGAGAGAGACATCATCACGGTTTCATTCACTTCTCTCTCTAGTTGTATTTTTCTCCAGTTCTATATGTAACCAGCTTGTCTCAATCTTTCATTACGGTGTGGACAAACAGGCACATGGAGGTGCTCTCTCTGTCTTTCTACATATCTCTCCCTCCCTCTCTTCCTCCCTCCCTTCCTCTCTCTGTCCCTCCCTCTCTCCCTCCCTCCCTCTCTCCCTCCCTCCCCCCTCTTCATTTCTCCCTCTCTCCCGCCCTCCCTCCCTCCCTCTCTCCCTCTCTCCCTCCCTCCCTCCCTCTCTCCCTCTCTCCCTCCCTATCTCCCGCCCTCCCTCCCTCTCTCCCTCTCTCCCTCTCCCACGCTCCCTCCCTCTCTCCCGCCCCTCCCTCCCTCTCTCCCTCCCTCCCTCCCTCCCTCTCTCCCACCCTCCATCCCTCTCTCCCTCTCTCCCACCCTCCCTCCCTCCCTCTCTTCCTCTCTCCATTTCTCTCAGCCTCTCAGGGTTAAGTGCAGCAGACTATAGTTGAATGAATCATTGACTGTAGCATTGCGTTCTGTATTAAATGTCTGTGTGTGTGTGTTGTATTTAATGGGCAGAGATCCATTCCACTGACGGTGTGTGGGTAGAGCCTTGACCCCTGGAAGAGACAAAAAAATGAGTGTTACAGGCTGTGCAGGATTTTGTTCCCGCCCAACACTAACACACCTGATTGTTATCTAATTCCATAATCATCAAGACCAGTTAAATCATCTGTGTTAGCGCTGGGTTGGAACTAAACAGTGCACTCTGTTATCTACCATTAGGATATTCATGGCTCTATGGTCCTGGTGTTTCTATGGTCCTGGTTACCAGTAGTGGTATAGACCAGTGTTTCTATAGTCCTGGTTACCAGTAGTGGTATAGACCAGTGTTTCTATGGTCCTGGTCACCAGTAGTGGTATAGACCAGTGTTTCTATGGTCCTGGTTACCAGTAGTGGTATAGACCAGTGTTTCTATGGTCCTGGTCACCAGTAGTGGTATAGACCAGTGTTTCTATGGTCCTGGTCACCAGTAGTGGTATAGACCAGTGTTTCTATGGTCCTGGTTACCAGTAGTGGTATAGACCAGTGTTTCTATGGTCCTGGTCACCAGTAGTGGTATAGACCAGTGTTTCTATGGTCCTGGTCACCAGTAGTGGTATAGACCAGTGTTTCTATGGTCCTGGTCACCAGTAGTGGTATAGACCAGTGTTTCTATGGTCCTGGTCACCAGTAGTGGTATAGACCAGTGTTTCTATGGTCCTGGTCACCAGTAGTGGTATAGACCAGTGTTTCTATGGTCCTGGTCACCAGTAGTGGTATAGACCAGTGTTTCTATGGTCCTGGTCACCAGTAGTGGTATAGACCAGTGTTTCTATGGTCCTGGTCACCAGTAGTGGTATAGACCAGTGTTTCTATGGTCCTGGTCACCAGTAGTGGTATAGACCAGTGTTTCTATGGTCCTGGTTACCAGTAGTGGTATAGACCAGTGTTTCTATGGTCCTGGTCACCAGTAGTGGTATAGACCAGTGTTTCTATGGTCCTGGTCACCAGTAGTGGTATAGACCAGTGTTTCTATGGTCCTGGTCACCAGTAGTGGTATAGACCAGTGTTTCTATGGTCCTGGTCACCAGTAGTGGTATAGACCAGTGTTTCTATGGTCCTGGTCACCAGTAGTGGTATAGACCAGTGTTTCTATGGTCCTGGTCACCAGTAGTGGTATAGACCAGTGTTTCTATGGTCCTGGTCACCAGTAGTGGTATAGACCAGTGTTTCTATGGTCCTGGTCACCAGTAGTGGTATAGACCAGTGTTTCTATGGTCCTGGTCACCAGTAGTGGTATAGACCAGTGTTTCTATGGTCCTGGTCACCAGTAGTGGTATAGACCAGTGTTTCTATGGTCCTGGTCACCAGTAGTGGTATAGACCAGTGTTTCTATAGTCCTGGTTACCAGTAGTGGTATAGACCAGTGTTTCTATGGTCCTGGTCACCAGTAGTGGTATAGACCAGTGTTTCTATGGTCCTGGTTACCAGTAGTGGTATAGACCAGTGTTTCTATGGTCCTGGTCACCAGTAGTGGTATAGACCAGTGTTTCTATAGTCCTGGTCACCAGTAGTGGTATAGACCAGTGTTTCTATGGTCCTGGTCACCAGTAGTGGTATAGACCAGTGTTTCTATAGTCCTGGTCACCAGTAGTGGTATAGACCAGTGTTTCTATGGTCCTGGTCACCAGGTCGTGGTATAGACCAGTGTTTCTATGGTCCTGGTCACCAGTAGTGGTATAGACCAGTGTTTCTATGGTCCTGGTCACCAGTAGTGGTATATACCAGGGTTTCTATTGTCCTGGTCACCAGTAGTGGTATAGACCAGTGTTTCTATAGTCCTGGTTACCAGTAGTGGTATAGACCAGTGTTTCTATGGTCCTGGTCACCAGTAGTGGTATAGACCAGTGTTTCTATGGTCCTGGTTACCAGTAGTGGTATAGACCAGTGTTTCTATGGTCCTGGTCACCAGTAGTGGTATAGACCAGTGTTTCTATGGTCCTGGTCACCAGTAGTGGTATAGACCAGTGTTTCTATGGTCCTGGTCACCAGTAGTGGTATAGATCAGTGTTTCTATAGTCCTGGTTACCAGTAGTGGTATAGACCAGTGTTTCTATGGTCCTGGTCACCAGTAGTGGTATAGACCAGTGTTTCTATGGTCCTGGTTACCAGTAGTGGTATAGACCAGTGTTTCTATAGTCCTGGTTACCAGTAGTGGTATAGACCAGTGTTTCTATGGTCCTGGTCACCAGTAGTAGTATAGACCAGTGTTTCTATGGTCCTGGTCACCAGTAGTGGTATATACCAGGGTTTCTATTGTCCTGGTCACCAGTAGTGGTATAGACCAGTGTTTCTATGGTCCTGGTTACCAGTAGTGGTATACACCAGTGTTTCTATGGTCCTGGTCACCAGTAGTGGTATAGACCAGTGTTTCTATAGTCCTGGTCACCAGTAGTGGTATAGACCAGTGTTTCTATGGTCCTGGTCACCAGTAGTGGTATAGACCAGTGTTTCTATGGTCCTGGTTACCAGTAGTGGTATAGACCAGTGTTTCTATGGTCCTGGTCACCAGTAGTGGTATAGACCAGTGTTTCTATAGTCCTGGTCACCAGTAGTGGTATAGACCAGTGTTTCTATGGTCCTGGTCACCAGTAGTGGTATAGACCAGTGTTTCTATAGTCCTGGTTACCAGTAGTGGTATAGACCAGTGTTTCTATGGTCCTGGTCACCAGTAGTGGTATAGACCAGTGTTTCTATGGTCCTGGTTACCAGTAGTGGTATAGACCAGTGTTTCTATGGTCCTGGTCACCAGTAGTGGTATAGACCAGTGTTTCTATAGTCCTGGTCACCAGTAGTGGTATAGACCAGTGTTTCTATGGTCCTGGTCACCAGTAGTGGTATAGACCAGTGTTTCTATAGTCCTGGTCACCAGTAGTGGTATAGACCAGTGTTTCTATGGTCCTGGTCACCAGGTCGTGGTATAGACCAGTGTTTCTATGGTCCTGGTCACCAGTAGTGGTATAGACCAGTGTTTCTATGGTCCTGGTCACCAGTAGTGGTATATACCAGGGTTTCTATTGTCCTGGTCACCAGTAGTGGTATAGACCAGTGTTTCTATAGTCCTGGTTACCAGTAGTGGTATAGACCAGTGTTTCTATGGTCCTGGTCACCAGGTCGTGGTATAGACCAGTGTTTCTATGGTCCTGGTTACCAGTAGTGTTATAGACCAGTGTTTCTATAGTCCTGGTCACCAGTAGTGGTATAGACCAGTGTTTCTATGGTCCTGGTCACCAGTAGTGGTATAGACCAGTGTTTCTATGGTCCTGGTTACCAGTAGTGGTATAGACCAGTGTTTCTATGGTCCTGGTCACCAGTAGTGGTATAGACCAGTGTTTCTATGGTCCTGGTCACCAGTAGTGGTATAGACCAGTGTTTCTATGGTCCTGGTCACCAGTAGTGGTATAGACCAGGGTTTAGGGTTAGGGGTTAGAATTAGGGGTTAGGTTTAGGGTTAGGGGTTAAGTTTAGGGTTAGGGGTTAGAATTAAGGTTAGGGGTTAGGTTTAGGGTCAAGGTTAGGGGTTAGGTTTAGGGTTAGGGGTTAGAAGTAGGTGTTAGGTTTAGGGTTAGGGGTTAGGGTTAGGGGTTAGGGTTAGGGGTTAGGTTTAGGGTTAGGGGTTAGAATTAGGGTGAGGGGTTCGGTTTAGGGTTAGGGGTTAGAATTAGGGGTTAGGGGTTAGAATTAGGGGTTAGGGGTTAGAAATAGGGGTTAGGGGTTAGGGTTAGGGGTTAGAATTAGGGTGAGGGGTTCGGATTAGGGTTAGGGGTTAGAATTAGGGATTAGGGGTTAGAATTAGTGGTTAGGGGTTAGGGTTAGGGGTTAGAATTAGGGTTAAGGGTTAGGGGTTAGAATTAGGGATTAGGGGTTAGAATTAGTGGTTAGGGGTTAGGGTTAGGGGTTAGAATTAGGGTTAAGGGTTAGGGGTTAGAATTAGGGTTAGGGGTTAAGGTTAGGGGTTAGGGTTATGGTTGGGGGTTAGGTTCAGGGTTATGGTTAAGGTTAGCGTTAGAATTAGGGTTACGGTTAAGGTTAGGGGTTAGGTTTAGGGTTAAGGTTAGGGGTTAGGTTTAGGGTTAAGGTTAGGGGTTAGGTTTAGGGTTAAGGTTAGGGGTTAGGTTTAGGGTTAAGGTTAGGGGTTAGGTTTAGGGTTAAGGTTAGGGGTTAGGTTTAGGGTTAGGGTTTAGGGTTAAGGTTAGGGGTTAGGTTTAGGGTTAAGGTTAGGGGTTAGGGGTTAGGTTTAGGGTTAAGGTTAGGGGTTAGGTTTAGGGTTAAGGATAGGGGTTAGGGTTAAGGTTAGGGGTTAGGTTTAGGGTTAAGGTTAGGGTTAAGGTTAGGGGTTAGGTTTAAGGTTAAGGTTAAGGTTAGGGGTTAGGTTTAGGGTTAAGGTTAGGGGTTAGGTTTAGGGTTAAGGTTAGGGGTTAGGTTAGGTTTAGGGTTAATGTTAGGGATTAGGTTTAGGGTTAGGGGTTAGGTTTAGGGTTAAGGTTATGGGTTAGGTTTAGGGTTAAGGTTAGGTTTAGAATTAGGGTTAGGGGTTAGGTTTAGGGTTAATGTTATGATTAGGGTTAAGGTTAGGGGTTAGGGTTAGGGGTTAGGGTTAGGGTTAAGGTTAGGGTTTAGGTTTAGGGTTAGGGTTTAGGGTTAAGGTTAGGGGTTAGGGTTTAGGTTTAGGGTTAAGGTTAGGGGTTAGGGTTAGGGTTTAGGTTTAGGGTTAGAATTATTTTTTTATGTATTTTACTTGTATTTAACCAGGTGGCCAGTTGAGAACAAGTTCTCATTTACAACTGCGACCTGGGCCAAGATAAAGCAACGCAGTGTGACACAGAGTTACACATGGAATAAACAATAAACAAGTCAATAACACAAACAAGTCAATAACACAACAGAAAGAAAGTCTATATACAGTGTGTGCAGAAGGCATGAGGAGGTAAGGCAATAAATAGGACATAGGAGCGAATAATTACAATTTAGCAGATTAACACTGGAGTGATAAATGATCAGATGCTGGTGTAAGTAGAAATACTGGTGTGCAAAAGAGCAGAAAAGTAAATAAAAACAATATGGGGAAGAGGTAGGTAGATTGGATGGGCTATTTACAGATAGACTATGTACAGCTGCAGCGATCGGTTAACTGCTCAGATAGCACATGTTTGAAGTTGGTGAGGGAGATAAAAGTCTCCAACTTTAGGGGTTTTTGCAATTCGTTCCAGTCACAGGCAGCAGAGAACTGGAACGTAAGGCGGCCAAATGAGGTGTTGGCTTGAGGGATGATCAGTGAGATACACCTGCTGGAATGTGTGCTACGGGTGGGGGGTTGTTATCCTGACCAGTGAACTGAGATAAGGCGGAGCTCTCTCTCTCTCTCTTTCTCTCTCTCTGTCTCTCTCCCCCTCTCTCTCTCTGTATTTCTCTTTTTCTCTCTCCCCCTGTCTCTCTCTCTCTCTCTCTCTCTCTCTCTCTCTCTTTACCTCTCTCTCTCTCTCTCTCTCTCTCTCTCCCCCCTCTCTCTCACAAATATTGGGGAAGATGCCAGAGCTAAGGATGATGTTAAAGAGTTTAAGCATAGCCACTTGGAATTTGTGGTCTGTTTATTTTATCATTTTATTGAGGATACCATCAACACCACAGGCCTCTTTGGGTTTGTATTTTGTCTTGTCGTTCATTCAATATAATTGGAGGATCCAGTGGGTTCTGGAATCCAGTGTGTTCTGGAATCCAGTGGGTTCTGGAATCCAGTGGGTTCTGGTCGTCTTTAATAGTTGATTCTAAGAATGAATTCTATTGTATTTGATGATGTATATGTTTTCACTGTGTGGTCTCTGTTATAGAGCCAATCAGATTGGAGAAGTGGTTTCTCCACATATCTCCGTTTTGGATAGACAGCTATTCGTGTTGTTGTTTGTTTAGTGTTTTCCAATTTTCCCAGAAGTGGTTCGCGTCTATGGGATTCTTCAATTCCATTGAGCTGATTTCTGACGTGCTGTTCCTTCTTTTTCCGTAGTGTATTTCTGTATTGTTTTAGTGATTCACCATAGTGAAGGCGTAGACTCAGGTATTCAGGGTCTCTATGTTTTTGGTTGGACAGGTTTCTCAATTTCTTTCTTAGTTTTTTTTGCATTCTTCATCAAATCATTTGTAATTGTTGTTTGTTTTCTTCGGTTTTCTATTTGAGATTTTTGATGTTGGGATGCCTTGTGTAGGTGGACCTGGTCGTGAAGCCAAGTCCAGAGTGGTGGGCCAGAAAGACGTTATGTTTCTGAGGTACAGTCTCACTAAATGCTTGCCAGAAAGACATTAGGTGTCTGAGGTACAGTCTCACTAAATGCTTGCCAGAAAGACAGTAGGTTTCTGAGGTACAGTCTCACTAAATGCTTGCGTTTACCCGCTGTATGGTGGCAGGGTGAACGTCTTTTCGATGTAGCCGGGTGGAGATGGAAAGTAGAAGAAGCTTTTTTCAATCACTCCCTTTCCTGCTTGGGCCCCTCGGGTCGTTTGTCCTCGTGTGAATTATGATGTGGCTTGGGGGCGACACTAGTCTGTCCTCTGACAACAGCTCCAGGGCCTAGTGTTTATGGCACCAGAGTTTAGCCACTTTGTGTCTTGAATGTATTTGCCAATTGACTCAATAAGCAGCACAATCTCTGGGTTTGTGTGTCCTCAGCGGATTTGTGGGGGTTGTCAGGAGAGCTATCAATCAATCAATCAATCAATGAAATGTATTTATAAAGCCCTTCTTACATCAGCTGATGTCTCAAAGTGCTGTACAGAAACCCAGCCTAAAACCCCAAACAGCAAGCAATGCAGGTGTAGAAGCACGGGGCCTAGGAAAAACTCCCTAGAAAAGCCAAAACCTAGGAAGAAACCAAGAGAGGAACCAGGCTATGTGGGGTGGCCAGTCCTCTTCTGGCTGTGCCGGGTGGAGATTATAACAGAACATGGCCAAGATGTTCAAATGTTCATAAATGACCAGCATGGTAAAATAATAATAATCACAGTGGTTGTCGAGGGTGCAACAAGTCAGCACCTCAGGAGTAAATGTCAGTTGGCTTTTCATAGCCGATCATTCAGAGTATCTCTACTGCTCCTGTTGTCTGTAGAGAGTTGAGAACAGCAGGTCTGGGACAGGAAGCACATCTGGGGAGCTGACATACCTCCTCGTTCGCTGCTGTTAGCTTTACCATGGTCCTCTTTCTCCTCCTCCTCTAAGTTCTCCTCCCCTCAGTCCGTAGAGCAGACAGCTCTGTAGCAGTCTGCAAATATTATCTCTGCATATTATATTATAAATATTATCTCTACGTATTATATTATAAATATTATCTCTGTGCATTATATTATAAATATTATCTCTGCGAATTATATTATACATATTATCTCTGTGTATTACATTATAAATATTATCTCTGCAAATTATATTATAAATATTATCTCTGTGTATTATATTATAAATAGTATCTATGCATATTATAAATATTATCTTTGCGTGTTATATTATAAATATTATCTCAGTATATTATATTATAAATATTAGCTCTGTGTATTAT
>NW_027016141.1:80000-115000 GCF_036934945.1 Oncorhynchus masou masou | reverse complement strand
AGACTACAGTCTGTTAGAGGTGTTATATAGAGACTACAGTCTGTTATAGGTGTTATATAGAGACTACAGTCTGTTAGGTGTTATATAGAGGTGTTATATAGAGACTACAGTCTGTTAGAGGTGTTATATAGAGACTACAGTCTGTTAGAGGTGTTATATAGAGACTACAGTCTGTTAGAGGTGTTATATAGAGACTACAGTCTGTTAGAGGTGTTATATAGAGACTACAGTCTGTTAGTTATATAGAGACTACAGTCTGTTAGAGGTGTTATATAGAGACTACAGTCTGTTATAGGTGTTATATAGAGACTACAGTCTGTTAGAGGTGTTATATAGAGACTACAGTGTTAGAGACTACAGTCTGTTAGAGGTGTTATATAGAGACTACAGTCTGTTAGAGGTGTTATATAGAGACTACAGTCTGTTAGAGGTGTTATATAGAGACTACAGTCTGTTATAGGTGTTATATAGAGACTACAGTCTGTTAGAGGTGTTATATAGAGACTACAGTCTGTTAGAGGTGTTATATAGAGACTACAGTCTGTTAGAGGTGTTATATAGAGACTACAGTCTGTTAGAGGTGTTATATAGAGACTACAGTCTGTTAGGTGTTATATAGAGACTACACATAGAGACTACAGTGTTAGAGACAGTGTTATATAGAGACTACAGTCTGTTAGAGGTGTTATATAGAGACTACAGTCTGTTAGAGGTGTTATATAGAGACTACAGTCTGTTAGAGGTGTTATATAGAGACTACAGTCTGTTAGAGGTGTTATATAGAGACTACAGTCTGTTAGAGGTGTTATATAGAGACTACAGTCTGTTAGAGACTACAGTGTTATATGTTATATAGAGACTACAGTCTGTTAGAGGTGTTATATAGAGAGGTGTTATATAGAGACTACAGTCTGTTAGAGGTGTTATATAGAGACTACAGTCTGTTAGAGGTGTTATATAGAGACTACAGTCTGTTAGAGGTGTTATATAGAGGTGTTATATAGAGACTACAGTCTGTTAGAGGTGTTATATAGAGACTACAGTCTGTTAGAGGTGTTATATAGAGACTACAGTCTGTTAGAGGTGTTATATAGAGACTACAGTCTGTTAGAGGTGTTATATAGAGACTACAGTCTGTTAGAGGTGTTATATAGAGACTACAGTCTGTTAGAGGTGTTATATAGAGACTACAGTCTGTTAGAGGTGTTATATAGAGACTACAGTCTGTTAGAGGTGTTATATAGAGACTACAGTCTGTTAGAGGTGTTATATAGAGACTACAGTCTGTTAGAGGTGTTATATAGAGACTACAGTCTGTTAGAGGTGTTATATAGAGACTGTTAGAGGTGTTATATAGAGACTACAGTCTGTTAGAGGGTGTTATATAGAGACTACAGTCTGTTAGAGGTGTTATATAGAGACTACAGTCTGTTAGAGGTGTTATATAGAGACTACAGTCTGTTAGAGGTGTTATATAGAGACTACAGTCTGTTATAGGTGTTCTGTTAGAGGTGTTATATAGAGACTACAGTCTGTTAGAGGAGGTGTTATATAGAGACTACAGTCTGTTAGAGGTGTTATATAGAGACTACAGTCTGTTAGAGGTGTTATATAGAGACTACAGTCTGTTAGAGGTGTTATATAGAGACTACAGTCTGTTAGAGGTGTTATATAGAGACTACAGTCTGTTAGAGGTGTTATATAGAGACTACAGTGTTATATAGAGACTACAGTCTGTTAGAGGTGTTATATAGAGACTACAGTCTGTTAGAGGTGTTATATAGAGACTACAGTCTGTTAGAGGTGTTATATAGAGACTACAGTCTGTTAGAGGTGTTATATAGAGACTACAGTCTGTTAGAGGTGTTATATAGAGACTACAGTCTGTTAGAGGTGTTATATAGAGACTACAGTCTGTTTAGGTGTTATATAGAGGTGTTATATAGAGACTACAGTCTGTTAGAGGTGTTATATAGAGACTACAGTCTGTTAGAGGTGTTATATAGAGACTACAGTCTGTTAGAGGTGTTATATAGAGACTACAGTCTGTTAGGTGTTATATAGAGACTACAGTCTGTTAGAGGTGTTATATAGAGACTACAGTCTGTTAGAGGTGTTATATAGAGACTACAGTCTGTTAGAGGTGTTATATAGAGACTACAGTCTGTTAGAGACTAGGTGTTATATAGAGACTACAGTCTGTTAGAGGTGTTATATAGAGACTACAGTCTGTTAGAGGTGTTATATAGAGACTACAGGTGTTATATAGAGACTACAGTCTGTTAGAGGTGTTATATAGAGACTACAGTCTGTTAGAGGTGTTATATAGAGACTACAGTCTGTTAGAGGTGTTATATAGAGACTACAGTCTGTTAGGTGTTATATAGAGACTACAGTCTGTTAGAGGTGTTATATAGAGACTACAGTCTGTTAGAGGTGTTATATAGAGACTACAGTCTGTTAGAGGTGTTATATAGAGACTACAGTCTGTTAGAGGTGTTATATAGAGACTACAGTCTGTTAGAGGTGTTATATAGAGACTACAGTCTGTTATAGGTGTTATATAGAGACTACAGTCTGTTAGAGACTACAGTGTTATATAGAGACTACAGTCTGTTGAGGTGTTATATAGAGACTACTGTCTGTTAGAGGTGTTATATAGAGACTACAGTCTGTTAGAGGTGTTATATAGAGACTACAGTCTGTTAGAGGTGTTATATAGAGACTACAGTCTGTTAGAGGTAGAGTGTTATATAGAGACTACAGTCTGTTAGAGGTGTTATATAGAGACTACAGTCTGTTAGTCTGTTAGAGGTGTTATATAGAGACTACAGTCTGTTATAGGTGTTATATAGAGACTACAGTCTGTTATATAGAGACTACAGTCTGTTAGAGGTGTTATATAGAGACTACAGTCTGTTATATTACAGTCTGTTAGAGGTGTTATATAGAGACTACAGTCTGTTAGAGGTGTTATATAGAGACTACAGTCTGTTAGGTGTTATATAGAGACTACAGTCTGTTAGAGGTGTTATATAGAGACTACAGTCTGTTAGAGGTGTTATATAGAGACTACAGTCTGTTAGAGGTGTTATATAGAGACTACAGTCTGTTAGAGGTGTTATATAGAGACTACAGTCTGTTAGAGGTGTTATATAGAGACTACAGTCTGTCTGTTAGGACAGTGTTATATAGAGACTACAGAGGTGTTATATAGAGACTACAGTCTGTTAGATAGAGGTGTTATATAGAGACTACAGTCTGTTAGAGGTGTTATATAGAGACTACAGTCTGTTATAGGTGTTATATAGAGACTACAGTCTGTTAGAGGTGTTATATAGAGACTACAGTCTGTTAGAGGTGTTATATAGAGACTACAGTCTGTTACTACAGGTGTTATATAGAGACTACAGTCTGTTAGAGGTGTTATATAGAGACTACAGTCTGTTAGAGGTGTTATATAGAGACTACAGTCTGTTAGAGGTGTTATATAGAGACTACAGTCTGTTACAGTCTGTTAGAGGTGTTATATAGAGACTACAGTCTGTTAGAGGTGTTATATAGAGACTACAGTCTGTTATAGGTGTTATATAGAGACTACAGTCTGTTAGAGGTGTTATATAGAGACTACAGTCTGTTAGAGGTGTTATATAGAGACTACAGTCTGTTATAGGTGTTATATAGAGACTACAGTCAGTGTTATATAGAGACTACAGTCTGTTAGTTATATAGAGGTGTTATATAGAGACTACAGTCTGTTATAGGTGTTATATAGAGACTACAGTCTGTTAGAGGTGTTATATAGAGACTACAGTCTGTTATAGGTGTTATATAGAGACTACAGTCTGTTAGAGGTGTTATATAGAGACTACAGTCTGTTAGAGGTGTTATATAGAGACTACAGTCTGTTAGAGGTGTTATATAGAGACTACAGTCTGTTAGAGGTGTTATATAGAGACTACAGTCTGTTAGAGGTGTTATATAGAGACTACAGTCTGTTTAGGTGTTATATAGAGACTACAGTCTGTTAGAGGTGTTATATAGAGACTACAGTCTGTTAGAGGTGTTATATAGAGACTACAGTCTGTTAGAGGTGTTATATAGAGACTACAGTCTGTTATAGAGACTACAGACAGGTGTTATATAGAGACTACAGTCTGTTAGAGGTGTTATATAGAGACTACAGTCTGTTAGAGGTGTTATATAGAGACTACAGTCAGGTGTTATATAGAGACTACAGTCTGTAGGTGTTATATAGAGACTACAGTCTGTTAGAGGTGTTATATAGAGACTACAGTCTGTTATAGGTGTTATATAGAGACTACAGTCTGTTATAGGTGTTATATAGAGACTACAGTCTGTTAGAGGTGTTATATAGAGACTACAGTCTGTTAGAGGTGTTATATAGAGACTACAGTCTGTTATAGGTGTTATATAGAGACTACAGTCTGTTAGAGGTGTTATATAGAGACTACAGTCTGTTAGAGGTGTTATATAGAGACTACAGTCTGTTATAGGTGTTATATAGAGACTACAGTCTGTTAGAGGTGTTATATAGAGACTACAGTCTGTTATAGGTGTTATATAGAGACTACAGTCTGTTAGAGGTGTTATATAGAGACTACAGTCTGTTAGAGGTGTTATATAGAGACTACAGACTGTTAGTTATATAGAGACTACAGTCTGTTAGAGGTGTTATATAGAGACTACAGTCTGTTAGAGGTGTTATATAGAGACTACAGTCTGTTAGAGGTGTTATATAGAGACTACAGTCTGAGGACAGTGTTATATAGAGACTACAGTCTGTTATAGGTGTTATATAGAGACTACAGTCTGTTAGAGGTGTTATATAGAGACTACAGTCTGTTAGAGGTGTTATATAGAGACTACAGTCTGTTATAGGTGTTATATAGAGACTACAGTCTGTTAGAGGTGTTATATAGAGACTACAGTCTGTTAGAGGTGTTATATAGAGACTACAGTCTGTTAGAGGACAGTGTTATATAGAGACTACAGTCTGTTAGAGGTGTTATATAGAGACTACAGTCTGTTAGAGGTGTTATATAGAGACTACAGTCTGTTAGAGGACAGTGTTATATAGAGACTACAGTCTGTTAGAGGTGTTATATAGAGACTACAGTCAGTGTTATATAGAGACTACAGTCTGTTATTAGAGACTACAGTCTGTTATAGGTGTTATATAGAGACTACAGTCTGTTATAGGTGTTATATAGAGACTACAGTCTGTTAGAGGTGTTATATAGAGACTACAGTCTGTTAGAGGTGTTATATAGAGACTACAGTCTGTTATAGGTGTTATATAGAGACTACAGTCTGTTAGAGGTGTTATATAGAGACTACAGTCTGTAGGTGTTATATAGAGACTACAGTCTGTTTAGGTGTTATATAGAGACTACAGTCTGTTAGAGGTGTTATATAGAGACTACAGTCTGTAGGTGTTATATAGAGACTACAGTCTGTTAGAGGTGTTATATAGAGACTACAGTCTGTTATAGGTGTTATATAGAGACTACAGTCTGTTAGAGGTGTTATATAGAGACTACAGTCTGTTAGTCTGTTAGAGGTGTTATATAGAGACTACAGTCTGTTAGAGGACAGTGTTATATAGAGACTACAGTCTGTTAGAGGTGTTATATAGAGACTACAGTCTGTTAGAGGTGTTATATAGAGACTACAGTCTGTTATAGGTGTTATATAGAGACTACAGTCTGTTAGAGGTGTTATATAGAGACTACAGTCTGTTAGAGGACAGTGTTATATAGAGACTACAGTCTGTTATAGGTGTTATATAGAGACTACAGTCTGTTAGAGGTGTTATATAGAGACTACAGTCTGTTAGAGGTGTTATATATACAGTCTGTTAGAGACTACAGTCTGTTAGAGGTGTTATATAGAGACTACAGTCTGTTAGAGAGACAGTGTTATATAGAGACTACAGTCTGTTATAGGTGTTATATAGAGACTACAGTCTGTTAGAGGTGTTATATAGAGACTACAGTCTGTTAGACTACAGTCTGTGTTATATAGAGACTACAGTCTGTTAGTCTGAGGTGTTATATAGAGACTACAGTCTGTTAGAGGTGTTATATAGAGACTACAGTCTGTTATATTAGTCTGTTAGAGGTGTTATATAGAGACTACAGTCTGTTAGAGGTGTTATATAGAGACTACAGTCTGTTAGAGGTGTTATATAGAGACTACAGTCTGTTAGAGGTGTTATATAGAGACTACAGTCTGTTAGAGGTGTTATATAGAGACTACAGTCTGTTAGAGGTGTTATATAGAGACTACAGTCTGTTAGAGGTGTTATATAGAGACTACAGTCTGTTAGAGGTGTTATATAGAGACTACAGTCTGTTAGAGGTGTTATATAGAGACTACAGTCTGTTAGAGGTGTTATATAGAGACTACAGTCTGTTATAGGTGTTATATAGAGACTACAGTCTGTTATAGGTGTTATATAGAGACTACAGTCTGTTATAGGTGTTATATAGAGACTACAGTCTGTTAGAGGTGTTATATAGAGACTACAGTCTGTTAGAGGTGTTATATAGAGACTACAGTCTGTTATAGGTGTTATATAGAGACTACAGTCTGTTAGAAATGGTATATAGAGACTACAGTCTGTTATAGGTGTTATATAGAGACTACAGTCTGTTATAGGTGTTATATAGAGACTACAATCTGTTAGAGGACAGTGTTATATAGAGACTACAGTCTGTTAGAGGTGTTATATAGAGACTACAGTCTGTTAGAGGTGTTATATAGAGACTACAGTCTGTTATAGGTGTTATATAGAGACTACAGTCTGTTAGAGGACAGTGTTATATAGAGACTACAGTCTGTTAGGTGTTATATAGAGACTACAGTCTGTTATAGGTGTTATATAGAGACTACAGTCTGTTAGAGGTGTTATATAGAGACTACAGTCTGTTATAGGTGTTATATAGAGACTACAGTCTGTTAGAGGTGTTATATAGAGACTACAGTCTGTTAGAGAGGTTGTGTTATATAGAGACTACAGTCTGTTAGAGGTGTTATATAGAGACTACAGTCTGTTATAGGTGTTATATAGAGACTACAGTCTGTTAGAGGTGTTATATAGAGACTACAGTCTGTTATAGGTGTTATATAGAGACTACAGTCTGTTAGGTGTTATATAGAGACTACAGTCTGTTAGAGGTGTTATATAGAGACTACAGTCTGTTAGAGGTGTTATATAGAGACTACAGTCTGTTAGAGGTGTTATATAGAGACTACAGTCTGTTAGAGGTGTTATATAGAGACTACAGTCTGTTAGAGGTGTTATATAGAGACTACAGTCTGTTATATAGAGACTACAGTCAGTGTTATATAGAGACTACAGTCTGTTAGTTATATAGAGACAGTGTTATATAGAGACTACAGTCTGTTATAGGTGTTATATAGAGACTACAGTCTGTTAGAGGTGTTATATAGAGACTACAGTCTGTTTAGAGGTGTTATATAGAGACTACAGTCTGTTAGAGGTGTTATATAGAGACTACAGTCTGTTAGAGGTGTTATATAGAGACTACAGTCTGTTAGAGGTGTTATATAGAGACTACAGTCTGTTATAGGTGTTATATAGAGACTACAGTCTGTTAGAGGTGTTATATAGAGACTACAGTCTGTTAGAGGTGTTATATAGAGACTACAGTCTGTTAGAGGTGTTATATAGAGACTACAGTCTGTTATAGGTGTTATATAGAGACTACAGTCTGTTAGAGGTGTTATATAGAGACTACAGTCCTTTAAAGGACAGTATTCCCTGTGTGTGTGTGTGTGTGTGTGTGTGTGTGTGTGTGTGTGTGTGTGTGTGTGTGTGTGTGTGTGTGTGTGTGTGTGTGTGTGTGTGTGTGTGTGTGTGTGTGTGTGTGTGTGTGTGTGTGTGTGTGTGTAAACTTATCTCTGTCCATCAGGTATGGGTTGAATTGGTTCCCTGTCACATTTGACAGGAGAGTAATGATTGGATGTTTCTACGCAGTAGTGTTAGAGAACTGACCAATCAGAAGCTATCACACATAATCACACATCTGTGTGTTTCTCTCTCTCTTTCTGTCCATCTTCATCCCCTCGTCTTCATTATCTCTTTATCTCAGTCCCGTTTCTCCCTCCAGCTCTACATGTCTGTCTTTCCTTTTCCACTCCTGTCTCTCTCTCTCTTTCTCTCTCTCTCTCTCTGTCTCTGTCTCTCTTCTCTTTCTCTCTCTCTCTTTCTCTCTCTCTCTCTCTGTCTCTGTCTCTCTTCTCTCTCTCTCTCTCTCTCTCTCTCTGTCTCTCTTTCTCTCTTTCTCTCTCTCTCTCTGTCTCTCTTCTCTCTCTCTATCTGTCTCTCTTTCTCTCTTTCTCTCTCTCTCTGTCTCTCTTCTCTCTCTCTCTCTCTCCCTCCCTCCCCCTCTCTCTTCTCTCTCTCTCTCCCTCCCCCTCTCACTCCCTCCCTCCCTCCCTCCCATCTCTCTTCTCTCTCTCTCTCGCTCTCTCTCTCTGTATCTCTTTCTCCACCTTTATCTCTACTCTCAATTCAATTCAAGGGGCTTTATTGGCATGTTTGGGAAACATGTTGCCAAAGCAAGTGAGGTAGATAATATAAATAATAAGCATAAATATGGATTGTATTTACAATGGTGTGTGTTCTTCACTGGTTGCCCTTTTCTTGCGGCAACAGGTCACAAATATTGCTGCTGTGATGGCACTACTGTGGAATTTCACCCGGTAGATATGGGAGTTTATCAAAATTGGATTTGTTTTCAAATTCTTTGTTGATCTGTGTAATCTGAGGGAAATATGTGTCTCTAATATGCTCATACATTGGCCAGGAGGTTAGGAAGTGCAGCTCAGTTTCCAACTCATTTTGTGGGCAGCGAGCACATAGCCTGTCTTGTCTTGAGAGCCATGTCTGCCTACAGCGGCCTTTCTCAATAGCAAGGCTATGCTCACTGAGTCTGTACATAGTCAAAGCTTTCTTTAATTTTGGGTCAGTCACAGTGGTCAGGTATTCTGCCGCTGTGTACTCTCTGTTTAGGGCCAAATAGCATTCTAGTTTGCTCTGTTTTTTTGTTAATTCTTTCCAATGTGTCAAGTAATTATCTTTTTGTTTTCTCATGATTTGGTTGGGTCTAATTGTGCTGCTGTCCTGGGGCTCTGTAGGGTGTGTTTGTGAACAGAGCCCCAGGACCAGCTTGCTTAGGAGACTCTTCTCCAGGTTCATCTCTCTGTAGGTGATGGCTTTGTTATGGAAGGTTTGGGAATCGCTTCCTTTTAGGTGGTTATAGAATTTAACGGCTCTTTTCTGGATTTTGATAATTAGTGGGTATCGGCCTAATTCTGCTCTGCATGCATTGTTTGGTGTTCTACGTTGTACACGGAGGATATTTTTGCAGAATTCTGCATGCAGAGTCTCAATTTGGTGTTTGTCCCATTTTGTGAAGTCTTGGTTGGTGAGCGGACCCCAGACCTCACAACCATAAAGGGCAATGGGCTCTATGACTGATTCAAGTATTTTTAGCCAAATCCTAATTGGTATGTTGAAATTTATGTTCCTTTTGATGGCATAGAATGCCCTTCTTGCCTTGTCTCTCAGATCGTTCACAGCTTTGTGGAAGTTACCTGTGGCGCTGATGTTCAGGCCAAGGTATGTATAGTTTTTTGTGTGCTCTAGGGCAACAGTGTCTCGATGGAATTTGTATTTGTGGTCCTGGTAACTGGACCTTTTTTGGAACACAAATATTTTGGTCTTACTGAGATTTACTGTCAGGGCCCAGGTCTGACAGAATCTGTGCAGAAGATCTAGGTGCTGCTGTAGGCCCTCCTTGGTTGGTGACAGAAGCAGCAGATTATCAGCAAACAGCAGACATTTTACTTCAGATTCTAGTAGGGTTAGGCCGGGTGCTGCAGACTTTTCTAGTGCCCGCGCCAATTCGTTGATATATATGTTGAAGAGGGTGGAGCTTAAGCTGCATCCCTGCCTCACTCCACGACCCTGTGTGAAGAAATGTGTGTGTTTTTTGCCAATTTTAACCGCACACTTGTTGTTTGTGTACATGGATTTTATGATGTTGTATGTTTTACTCCCAACACCACTTTCCATCAGTTTGTATAGCAGACCCTCATGCCAAATTGAGTCGAAGACTTTTATGAAATCAACAAAGCATGAGAAGACTTTGCCTTTGTTTTGGTTTGTTTGGTTGTCAATTAGGGTGTGCAGGGTGAATACATGGTCTGTTGTACGGTAATTTGGTAAAAAGCCAATTTGACATTTGCTCAGTACATTGTTTTCATTGAGGAAGTGTACGAGTCTGCTGTTAATGATAATGCAGAGGATTTTCCCAAGGTTACTGTTGACGCATATTCCACGGTAGTTATTGGGGTCAAATATGTCTCCACTTTTGTGGATTGGGGTAATCAGTCCTTGGTTCCAAATATTGGGGAAGATGCCAGGGCTAAGGATGATGTTAAAGAGTTTTAGTATAGCCAATTGGAATTTGTTGTCTGTATATTTGATCATTTCATTGAGGACACCATCAACACCACAGGCCTTTTTGGGTTGGAGGGTTTTTATTTTGTCCTGTAACTCATTCAATGTAATTGGAGAATCCAGTGGGTTCTGGTAGTCTTTAATAGTTGATTCTAAGATCTGTATTTGATCATGTATATGTTTTTGCTCTTTATTCTTTGTTATAGAGACAAAAAGATTGGAGAAGTGGTTTACCCATACATCTCCATTGTGGATAGATAATTCTTTGTGTTGTTTGTTTAGTGTTTTCCAATTTTCCCAGAAGTGGTTAGAGTCTATGGATTCTTCAATTACATTGAGCTGATTTCTGACATGCTGTTCCTTCTTTTTCCGTAGTGTATTTCTGTATTGTTTTAGTGATTCACCATAGTGAAGGCGTAGACTCAGGTTTTCCGGGTCTCTATGTTTTTGGTTGGACAGGTTTCTCAATTTCTTTCTTAGATTTTTGCATTCTTCATCAAACCATTCGTCATTGTTGTTAATTTTCTTCGGTTTTCTATTTGAGATTTTTAGATTTGAAAGGGAAGCTGAGAGGTCAAATATACTCTCTCTCTCTCTCTCTCTCTCTCTCTGTCTCTCTGTCTCTCTCTCTCTCTCTATCTCTTTCTCTCTCCCTCATCCCTCTCACTCCTTCATCCCTCTCTCTCCCTCATCCCTCTCTCTCCCTCATCCCTCTCACTCCCTCATCCCTCTCACCCCCTCATCCCTCTCTCTCTCTCATCCCTCTCACTCCCTCATCCCTCATCCCTCTCTCTCCCTCATCCCTCTCTCTCCCTCATCCCTCTCTCTCCCTCATCCCTCTCACTCCCTCACCCCTCTCTCTCTCTCCCTCATCCCTCTCTCTCCCTCATCCCTCTCTCTCCCTCATCCCTCTCACTCCCTCATCCCTCTCTCTCCCTCATCCATCTCTCTCCCTCATCCCTCTCTCTCTCTTTCTCCCTCATCCCTCTCTCTCCCTCATCCCTCTCACTCCCTCACCCCTCTCTCTCTCTCTCCCTCATCCCTCTCTCTCCCTCATCCCTCTCTCTCTCTTTCTCCCTCATCCCTCTCTCTCCCTCATCCCTCTCACTCCCTCACCCCTCTCTCTCTCTCCCTCATCCCTCTCTCTCCCTCATCCCTCTCTCTCTCTTTCTCCCTCATCCCTCTCTCTCCCTCATCCCTCTCACTCCCTCACCCCTCTCTCTCTCTCTCCCTCATCCCTCTCTCTCTCTTTCTCCCTCATCCCTCTCTCTCCCTCATCCCTCTCACTCCCTCACCCCTCTCTCTCTCTCTCTCCCTCATCCCTCTCTCTCCCTCATCCCTCTCACTCCCTCATCCCTCTCTCTCCCTCATCCCCCTCTCTCCCTCATCCCTCTCTCTCTATCTGTGTCAGAGTGGCAGGACAGGATTGATCTGCAGAGCACGTCCTACTTTAATCAATCAGAAAGCTGCTGATAAGGCTGAGCCGAGAGAGAGAGAGAATGTAGGGTGAGAAGAGAGAGAGAGAGAGAGAGAGAGAGAGAGAGAATGTAGAGAGAGAGAGAGAGAGAATGTAGAGAGAGAGAGAGAGAGAGAATGTAGAGAGAGAGAGAGAGAGAGAGAGAGAGAATGTAGAGAGAGAGAGAGAGAGAGAGAATGTAGGGTGAGGAGAGAGAGAGAGAGAGAGAGAGAGAGAGAGAATGTAGAGAGAGAGAGAGAGAGAGAGAGAGAGAATGTAGAGAGAGAGAGAGAGAGAGAGAGAGAATGTAGGGTGAGGAGAGAGAGAGAGAGAGAGAGAGAGAGAGAGACAGAGAGAGAGAGACAGAGACAGAGAGAGAGAGAGAGAGAGAGAGAGAGAGAGAGAGAGACAGAGACAGAGACAGAGAGAGAGAGAGAGAGAATGTAGGGTGAGAAGAGAGAGAGAGAGAGAGAGAGAGACAGAGAGAGAGACAGAGAGAGAGAGAGAGAGAGAGAGAATGTAGGGTGAGAAGAGAGAGCGAGAGAGAGAGAGAGAGAGAGAGAGAGAGAGACAGAGAGAGACAGAGACAGAGAGAGACAGAGAGAGACAGAGAGAGAGAGAGAGAGAGAGAGAGAGACAGAGACAGAGACAGAGAGAGAGAGAGAGAGAGAGAGACAGAGAGAGAGACAGAGAGAGAGAGAGAGCGAGAGAATGTAGGGTGAGAAAGAGAGAGAGAGAGAGAGAGAGAGAGAGAGAGAGAGAGAGAGACAGAGAGAGACAGAGACAGAGAGAGAGAGAGAGAGAGAGAGAGAGAGAATGTAGGGTGAGAGAGAGAGAGAGAGAGAGAGAGAGAGAGAGAGAGAGAGAGAGAGAGAGAGAGAGACAGAGACAGAGAGAGAGAGAGAGAGAGAGAGAGAGAGACAGAGACAGAGAGAGAGAGAGAGAGAGAGAGAGAGAGAATGTAGGGTGAGAAGAGAGAGAGAGAGAGAGAGAGAGAGAGAGACAGAGAGAGAGAGACAACGAGAGAGACAGAGAGAGACAGAGAGAGACAGAGAGAGAGAGAGAGAGAGAGAGAGAGAGAGAGAGAGAGAGAGAGAGAGAGAGAATGTAGGGTGGAGAGAGAGAGAGAGAGAGAGAGAGAGAGAGAGAGAGAGAGAGAGAGAGAGAGAGAGAGAGAGAGAGAGAGAGAGAGAGAGAGAGAGAGAGATAATGATAATGCTGAGCTGAGAGCAGAGCAGAGAGAGAATGTAGGGTTCCTCTGTATCTTTCTGGTCCTTATCTTTCCTCTGTATCTCTCCTTATCTTTCCTCTGTATCTCTCTGGTCCTTATCTTTCCTCTGTATCTCTCTGGTCCTTATCTTTCCTCTGTATCTCTCCTTATCGTTCCTCTGTATCTCTCCTTATCTTTCCACTGTATCTCTCTGGTCCTTATCTTTCCTCTGTATCTCTCTGGTCCTTATCTTTCCTCTGTATCTCTCCTTATCGTTCCTCTGTATCTCTCTGGTCCTTATCTTTCCTCTGTATCTCTCCTTATCGTTCCTCTGTATCTCTCCTTATCTTTCCTCTGTATCTCTCCTTATCTTTCCTCTGTATCTCTCTGGTCCTTATCTTTCCTCTGTATCTCTCTGGTCCTTATCTTTCCTCTGTATCTCTCTGGTCCTTATCTTTCCTCTGTATCTCTCTGGTCCTTATCTTTCCTCTGTATCTCTCTGGTCCTTATCTTTCCTCTGTATCTCTCTGGTCCTTATCTTTCCTCTGTATCTCTCTGGTCCTTATCTTTCCTCTGTATCTCTCCTTATCTTTCCTCTGTATCTCTCCTTATCTTTCCTCTGTATCTCTCTGGTCCTTATCTTTCCTATGTATCTCTCTGGTCCTTATCTTTCCTCTGTATCTCTCCTTATCTTTCCTCTGTATCTCTCTGGTCCTTATCTTTCCTCTGTATCTCTCCTTATCTTTCCTCTGTATCTCTCTGGTCCTTATCTTTCCTCTGTATCTCTCTGGTCCTTATCTTTCCTCTGTATCTCTCTGGTCCTTATCTTTCCTCTGTATCTCTCTGGTCCTTATCTTTCCTCTGTATCTCTCTGGTCCTTATATTTCCTCTGTATTTCTCTGGTCCTTATCTTTCCTCTGTATCTCTCCTTATCTTTCCTCTGTATCTCTCCTTATCTTTCCTCTGTATCTCTCTGGTCCTTATATTTCCTCTGTATCTCTCTGGTCCTTATCTTTCCTCTGTATCTCTCTGGTCCTTATCTTTCCTCTGTATCTCTCCTTATCTTTCCTCTGTATATCTCCTTATCTTTCCTCTGTATCTCTCTGGTCCTTATCTTTCCTCTGTGTCTCTCTGGTCCTTATCTTTCCTCTGTATCTCTCTGGTCCTTATCTTTCCTCTGTATCTATCCTTATCTTTCCTCTGTATCTCTCTGGTCCTTATCTTTCCTCTGTATCTCTCTGGTCCTTATCTTTCCTCTGTATCTCTCTGGTCCTTATCTTTCCTCTGTATATCTCCTTATCTTTCCTCTGTATCTCTCTGGTCCTTATCTTTCCTCTGTATCTCTCTGGTCCTTATCTTTCCTCTGTATCTCTCCTTATCTTTCCTCTGTATCTCTCTGGTCCTTATCTTTCCTCTGTGTCTCTCCTTATATTTCCTCTGTATCTCTCTGGTCCTTATCGTTCCTCTGTATCTCTCCTCTGTATCTCTCCTTATCTTTCCTCTGTATCTCTCTGGTCCTTATCTTTCCTCTGTATCTCTCTGGTCCTTATCTTTCCTCTGTATCTCTCTGGTCCTTACCTTTCCTCTGTATCTCTCTGGTCCTTCTCTTTCCTCTGTATCTCTCCTTATATTTCCTCTGTATCTCTCTGGTCCTTATCTTTCCTCTGTATCTCTCCTTATCTTTCCTCTGTATCTCTCCTTATCTTTCCTCTGTATCTCTCTGGTCCTTATCTTTCCTCTGTGTCTCTCCTTATATTTCCTCTGTGTCTCTCTGGTCCTTATCTTTCCTCTGTATCTCTCCTTATCTTTCCTCTGTATCTCTCTGGTCCTTATCTTTCCTCTGTATCTCTCCTTATCTTTCCTCTGTATCTCTCCTTATCTTTCCTCTGTATCTCTCCGTATCTTTCCTCTGTATCTCTCTGGTCCTTATCTTTCCTCTGTATCTCTCCTTATCTTTCCTCTGTATCTCTCTGGTCCTTATCTTTCCTCTGTATCTCTCCTTATCTTTCCTCTGTATCTCTCTGGTCCTTATATTTCCTCTGTATCTCTCTGGTCCTTATCTTTCCTCTGTATCTCTCCTTATCTTTCCTCTGTATCTCTCTGGTCCTTATCTTTCCTCTGTATCTCTCCTTATCTTTCCTCTGTATCTCTCTGGTCCTTATATTTCCTCTGTATCTCTCTGGTCCTTATCTTTCCTCTGTGTCTCTCCTTATCTTTCCTCTGTATCTCTCTGGTCCTTATCTTTCCTCTGTATCTCTCTGGTCCTTATCTTTCCTCTGTATCTCTCCTTATCTTTCCTCTGTATCTCTCTGGTCCTTATCTTTCCTCTGTATCTCTCTGGTCCTTATCTTTCCTCTGTATCTCTCTGGTCCTTATCTTTCCTCTGTATCTCTCTGGTCCTTATCGTTCCTCTGTATCTCTCCTTATCTTTCCTCTGTATCTCTCCTTATCTTTCCTCTGTATCTCTCTGGTCCTTATCGTTCCTCTGTATCTCTCTTTATCTTTCCTCTGTATCTCTCCTTATCTTTCCTCTGTATCTCTCCTTATCTTTCCTCTGTATCTCTCTGGTCCTTATCTTTCCTCTGTATCTCTCCTTATCTTTCCTCTGTATCTCTCCTTATCTTTCCTCTGTATCTCTCTGGTCCTTATCTTTCCTCTGTATCTCTCCTTATCTTTCCTCTGTATCTCTCCTTATCTTTCCTCTGTATCTCTCCGTATCTTTCCTCTGTATCTCTCTGGTCCTTATCTTTCCTCTGTATCTCTCCTTATCTTTCCTCTGTATCTCTCTGGTCCTTATCTTTCCTCTGTATCTCTCCTTATCTTTCCTCTGTATCTCTCTGGTCCTTATATTTCCTCTGTATCTCTCTGGTCCTTATCTTTCCTCTGTATCTCTCCTTATCTTTCCTCTGTATCTCTCTGGTCCTTATCTTTCCTCTGTATCTCTCCTTATCTTTCCTCTATATCTCTCTGGTCCTTATATTTCCTCTGTATCTCTCTGGTCCTTATCTTTCATCTGTGTCTCTCCTTATCTTTCCTCTGTATCTCTCTGGTCCTTATCTTTCCTCTGTATCTCTCTGGTCCTTATCTTTCCTCTGTATCTCTCCTTATCTTTCCTCTGTATCTCTCTGGTCCTTATCTTTCCTCTGTATCTCTCTGGTCCTTATCTTTCCTCTGTATCTCTCTGGTCCTTATCTTTCCTCTGTATCTCTCTGGTCCTTATCATTCCTCTGTATCTCTCCTTATCTTTCCTCTGTATCTCTCCTTATCTTTCCTCTGTATCTCTCTGGTCCTTATCGTTCCTCTGTATCTCTCTTTATCTTTCCTCTGTATCTCTCCTTATCTTTCCTCTGTATCTCTCCTTATCTTTCCTCTGTATCTCTCTGGTCCTTATCTTTCCTCTGTATCTCTCCTTATCGTTCCTCTGTATCTCTCTTTATCTTTCCTCTGTATCTCTCCTTATCTTTCCTCTGTATCTCTCTGGTCCTTATCTTTCCTCTGTATCTCTCCTTATCGTTCCTCTGTATCTCTCTTTATCTTTCCTCTGTATCTCTCCTTATCTTTCCTCTGTATCTCTCTGGTCCTTATCTTTCCTCTGTATCTCTCCTTATCGTTCCTCTGTATCTCTCTTTATCTTTCCTCTGTATCTCTCCTTATCTTTCCTCTGTATCTCTCCTTATCTTTCCTCTGTATCTCTCCTTATCTTTCCTCTGTATCTCTCTGGTCCTTATCTTTCCTCTGTATCTCTCCTTATCGTTCCTCTGTATCTCTCTTTATCTTTCCTCTGTATCTCTCCTTATATTTCCTATGTATCTCTCTGGTCCTTATCTTCCCTCTGTATCTCTCTGGTCTTTATCTTTCCTCTGTATCTCTCCTTATCTTTCCACTGTATCTCTCTGGTCCTTATCTTTCCTCTGTATCTCTCTGGTCCTTATCTTTCCTCTGTATCTCTCCTTATCTTTCCACTGTATCTCTCTGGTCCTTAACTTTCCTCTGTATCTCTCCTTATCTTTCCTCTGTATCTCTCCTTATCTTTCCTTTGTATCTCTCTGGTCCTTATCTTGAATGAGATTGCATGTTTGCCCCTAATATCTCTCTCTGTGTGTGTGTGTGTGTGCGTGTGCGTGCGTGCGTGCGTGATGGAGTTGTCAGTCGTGTGTGAGTTCCTGCAGGGTTTACATGTGTCTGAGCCTATAGGAGCCCCAGGATAGGATTGTGTGTTGGCGTTGGCTGATCTTACTAGTCAACTGCACAACACACACACAGACCGACAGACAGCTAGCTCTCTCGGACATGCACAGGCCCCCGTTGTCCTCTGCTCAGCCCAGCTACTTTAATCTGGCTAAATTACCCTGGTCTGTGTGTATGTATAGGGTGAGGGAGAACAGGAGAGAGAGATACATAGAAGGACAGAGAGGAGAGAGAATAGCGAGTCACTGTACTGTGTTCATCACTCCTGGCAGCTGAATTCTACATCCCTCTTTCCTCGCTCTCTCTCCCTCTCTCTATTTCTCTCTCCTATCTCTCCCTCTCTACTATCTCTCCCTCCTCTCCCTCCTCTCTCTCCATCTCTATTTCTCTCTTCTACCTCTCCCTCTCTCATATCTCTCCCTCCTCTCTCTCTCTCTCTCCCTCCTCTCCCTATCTCCTATCTCTCTCTCTCCCTCCTCTCCCTATCTCTCTCTCCCTCCTCTCCCTCCTCTCTCTCTCTCCCTCCTCTCCCTCCTCTCCTTCCTCTCTCTCCCTCCTCTCTCTCTCTCTCTCTCTCTCCCTCCTCGCCCTATCTCCTATCTCTCTCTCTCCATCCTCTCCCTCCTCTCTCTCTCTCCCTCCTCTCCCTATCTCTCTCTCCCTCCTCTCCCTCCTCTCTCTCTCCCTCCTCTCCCTCCTCTCTCTCCCTCCTCTCCCTCTCTCTCTCTCCCTCCTCTCCCTATCTCTCTCTCCCTCTCTCTCTCTCTCTCCCTCCTCTCCCTATCTCTCTCTCCCTCCTCTCCCTATCTCTCTCTCCCTCCTCTCCCTCCCTCTCTCTCTCTCCTCTCCCTATCTCTCTCTCCCTCCCTCTCTCTCTCTCCCTCCTCTCCCTATCGCTCTCTCCCTCCTCTCCCTCCTCTCTCTCTCTCCCTCCTCTCCCTCCTCTCTCTCCCTCCCTCCCTCCCTCTCTCTCTCTCCCTCCTCTCCCTATCTCTCTCTCCCTCCTCTCCCTCCTCTCTCTCTCTCCCTCCTCTCCCTCTCTCTCTCTCTCTCCCTCCTCTCCCTCCCTCCTCTCTCTCTCCCTCCCTCTCCCTCCTCTCTCTCTCTCCCTCCTCCTCTCCCTCCTCTCCCTCCTCTCTCTCTCTCCCTCCTCTCTCTCCCTCCCTCTCCCTCCCTCCCTCTCTCTCTCCCTCCTCTCCCCTCTCTCTCTCCCTCCCTCCTCCCTCCCCTCCTCCTCCCTCCCTCTCTTCCTCTCTCTCTCTCCCTCCCTCCCTCTCTCTCTCTCTCTCCCTCCTCTCCCTCCCTCCTCTCTCTCCCCTCCTCTCCCTCCTCTCTCTCTCCCTCCTCTCTCTCCTCTCTCTCTCTCCCTCCCTCCTCCCTCCTCTCCCTCCTCTCTCTCTCTCCCTCCTCTCTCTCCCTCCTCTCCCTCTCTCTCTCTCTCCCTCCTCTCCCTCTCTCTCTCTCCCTCCTCTCCCTCCTCTCTCTCTCTCCCTCCTCTCCCTCTCTCTCTCTCCCTCCTCTCCCTCCTCTCTCTCTCTCCCTCCTCTCCCCCTGCCTAATGTAACAGCGTCAGTGCATCAGTGCAGAAGACAGTACATGTGCCAGTAGTTCATTATAAATAGGACACATCGTGTTTCTCCTGTTGATCAGCTGTAACTTCATAGTAGAGGGAAGATGGAGGGAGGAAGTTGAGAAAGAGGAAGTTGAGGAAGAGAGAAGGATAGGAAGAAAAGAGGAGGAGGAGGAACAGGAAGACAGGAGGGAGAGGAAGATGAGGACAAGAGGAAGAGAGGAAGAGGAGGACAGGAGGAAGAGAGGAAGAGGAGGACAAGAGGAAGAGAGGAAGAGGAGGACAGGAGGAAGAGGAGGACAGGAGGAAGAGAGGAAGAGGAGGACAGGAGGAAGAGGAAGAAAAGAGGAAGAGGAGGACAGGAGGAAGAGGAAGACAGGAGGAAGTGGAGGAAGAGGAGGACAGGAGGAAGTGGAGGAAGAGGAGGACAGGAGGAAGTGGAGGAAGAGGAGGACAGGAGGAAGAGGAAGACAGGAGGAAGTGGAGGAAGGGGAGGACAGGAGGAAGAGAGGAAGAGGAGGACAGGAGGAAGAGGAAGAGGAGGACAGGAGGAAGAGAGGAAGAGGAGGACAGGAGGAAGAGAGGAGGAGGAAGAGGAAGACAGGAGGAAGAGAGGAGGAGGAAGTGGAGGACAGGAGGAAGTGGAGGAAGAGGAGGAAGTGGAGGAAGTGAGGAAGAGGGAGACAGGAGGAAGTGGAGGCAAAGGAGAACAGGAAGTAATATTTTCTGCTGGTATTATTTGAACTGAGTCTCTGTTTTCTAATCAACAGTTTTGATCAGAATCAGAAAATTTCCTCAAATCCTAAAAACATAGAAAACACCTCTCTGTTGACACACACACACACACACACACACACACACACACACACACACACACACACACACACACACACACACACACACACACACACACACACACACACACACACACACACACACACACACACACACACACACACACTCTCTCTCTGTGCAGACCAGTCAAGGTCTTCCACACTGATCCCGACAAACTATTTCTGTATGGACTTCGCTTCGTGCACGGGGGTGTTGTCATGCTGAAACAGGAAATGGCCTTCCCCTAAAACTGTTGCCACTGAGTTGGAAGGAATCATCTAGAATGCCATTGTATGCTGTCGCGTTAAGATTTCCATTCATTGGAACTAAACCATGAAAAACAGCTCCAGACCATTATTCCTCCTCCACCAAACTTTACAGTTGGCGCTATGCATTGGGGCAGGTAAATCAAATCAAACACTATGTGCACTATGCATTGGGGCAGGTAAATCAAATCAAACACTATGTGCACTATGCATTGGGGCAGGTAAATCAAATCAAATCAAACACTATGTGCACTATGCATTGGGACATGTAAATCAAATCAAATCAAACACTATGTGCGCTATGCATTGGGCCAGGTAAATCAAATCAAATCAAACACTATGTGCACTATGCATTGGGGCAGGTAAATCAAATCAAATCAAACACTATGTGCACTATGCATTGGGGCATGTAAATCAAATCAAACACTATATGCACTATGCATTGGGACATGTAAATCAAATCTAATCAAACACTATGTGCACTATGCATTGGGGCAGGTAAATCAAATCAAACACTATGTGCACTATGCATTGGGGCAGGTAAATCAAATCAAACACTATGTGCACTATGCATTGGGGCAGGTATATCAAATCAAATCAAACACTATGTGCACTATGCATTGGGACATGTAAATCAAATCAAATCAAACACTATGTGCACTATGCATTGGGGCAGGTAAATCAAATCAAACACTATGTGCACTATGCATTGGGGCAGGTAAATCAAATCAAACACTATGTGCACTATGCATTGGGGCAGGTATATCAAATCAAATCAAACACTATGTGCACTATGCATTGGGGCAGGTATATCAAATCAAATCAAACACTATGTGCACTATGCATTGGGACATGTAAATCAAATCAAACACTATGTGCGCTATGCATTGGGGCAGGTAAATCAAATCAAATCAAACACTATGTGCACTATGCATTGGGACATGTAAATCAAATCAAATCAAACACTATGTGCACTATGCATTGGGGCAGGTATATCAAATCAAATCAAACACTATGTGCACTATGCATTGGGACAGGTAAATCAAATCAAACACTATGTGCGCTATGCATTGGGGCAGGTAAATCAAATCAAATCAAACACTATGTGCACTATGCATTGGGGCAGGTAAATCAAATCAAATCAAACACTATGTGCACTATGCATTGGGACAGGTAAATCAAATCAAATCAAACACTATGTGCACTATGCATTGGGGCAGGTAAATCAAATCAAATCAAACACTATGTGCACTATGCATTGGGGCAGGTAAATCAAATCAAATCAAACACTATGTGCACTATGCATTGGGACATGTAAATCAAATCAAATCAAACACTATGTGCACTATGCTTTGGGACATGTAAATCAAATCAAATCAAACACTATGTGCACTATGCATTGGGGCAGGTAAATCAAATCAAACACTATGTGCGCTATGCATTGGGGCAGGTAAATCAAATCAAACACTATGTGCACTATGCATTGGGGCAGGTAAATCAAATCAAACACTATGTGCACTATGCATTGGGGCAGGTAAATCAAATAAAATCAAATCAAACACTATGTGCACTATGCATTGGGGCAGGTAAATCAAATCAAACAAAATGTGCACTATGCATTGGGGCAGGTAAATCAAATCAAACACTATGTGCGCTATGCATTGGGGCAGGTAAATCAAATCAAATCAAACACTATGTGCACTATGCATTGGGACAGGTAAATCAAATCAAACACTATGTGCGCTATGCATTGGGTCAGGTAAATCAAATCAAATCAAACACTATGTGCACTATGCATTGGGACATGTAAATCAAATCAAACACTATGTGCACTATGCATTGGGACATGTAAATCAAATCAAATCAAACACTATGTGCACTATGCATTGGGGCAGGTAAATCAAATCAAATCAAACACTATGTGCGCTATGCATTGGGGCAGGTAAATCAAATCAAATCAAACACTATGTGCACTATGCATTGGGACAGGTAAATCAAATCAAACACTATGTGCGCTATGCTTTGGGACATGTAAATCAAATCAAATCAAACACTATGTGCACTATGCTTTGGGACATGTAAATCAAATCAAATCAAACACTATGTGCGCTATGCATTGGGGCAGGTAAATCAAATCAAATCAAACACTATGTGCACTATGCATTGGGACAGGTAAATCAAATCAAACACTATGTGCGCTATGCATTGGGGCAGGTAAATCAAATCAAATCAAACACTATTTGCACTATGCATTGGGGCAGGTAAATCAAATCAAACACTATGTGCGCTATGCATTGGGGCAGGTAAATCAAATCAAACACTATGTGCACTATGCATTGGGGCAGGTAAATCAAATCAAATCAAACACTATGTGCGCTATGCTTTGGGGCAGGTAAATCAAATCAAACACTATGTGCGCTATGCATTGGGACATGTAAATCAAATCAAACACTATTTGCACTATGCATTGGGGCAGGTAAATCAAATCAAATCAAACACTATGTGCGCTATGCTTTGGGGCAGGTAAATCAAATCAAACACTATGTGCACTATGCATTGGGGCAGGTAAATCAAATCAAACACTATGTGCGCTATGCATTGGGACATGTAAATCAAATCAAATCAAACACTATGTGCACTATGCATTGGGGCAGGTAAATCAAATCAAATCAAACACTATGTGCACTATGCATTGGGGCAGGTAAATCAAATCAAATCAAACACTATGTGCGCTATGCATTGGGGCAGGTAAATCAAATCAAACACTATGTGCACTATGCATTGGGGCAGGTAAATCAAATCAAATCAAACACTATGTGCACTATGCATTGGGGCAGGTAAATCAAATCAAATCAAACACTATGTGCGCTATGCATTGGGGCAGGTAAATCAAATCAAATCAAACACTATGTGCGCTATGCATTGGGGCAGGTAAATCAAATCAAATCAAACACTATGTGCACTATGCATTGGGGCAGGTAAATCAAATCAAATCAAACACTATGTGCACTATGCTTTGGGGCAGGTAAATCAAATCAAACACTATGTGCACTATGCATTGGGGCAGGTAAATCAAATCAAACACTATGTGCACTATGCATTGGGACATGTAAATCAAATCAAATCAAACACTATGTGCACTATGCATTGGGGCAGGTAAATCAAATCAAATCAAACACTATGTGCACTATGCATTGGGGCAGGTAAATCAAATCAAACACTATGTGCACTATGCATTGGGGCAGGTAAATCAAATCAAATCAAACACTATGTGCACTATGCATTGGGACATGTAAATCAAATCAAATCAAACACTATGTGCACTATGCATTGGGGCAGGTAAATCAAATCAAACACTATGTGCACTATGCATTGGGACATGTAAATCAAATCAAATCAAACACTATGTGCGCTATGCATTGGGCCAGGTAAATCAAATCAAACACTATGTGCACTATGCATTGGGGCAGGTAAATCAAATCAAATCAAACACTATGTGCACTATGCATTGGGGCAGGTAAATCAAATCAAATCAAACACTATGTGCACTATGCATTGGGACATGTAAATCAAATCAAATCAAACACTATGTGCACTATGCATTGGGGCAGGTAAATCAAATCAAACACTATGTGCACTATGCATTGGGGCAGGTAAATCAAATCAAATCAAACACTATGTGCGCTATGCATTGGGGCAGGTTCTCCTGGCATCCGCCAAACCCAGATTCGTCAGTCGGGGACTGCCAGATGGTGAAGTGTGATTCATCCCTCCAGAGAACGCGTTTCCAGAGTCCAATGGCGACGAGCTCCAGATGACGCTTGGCGTTGCTCATGTTGATCTTAGGCCTGTGTGCTGCTGCTCGGCCATGAAAACCCATTTCATGAAGCTCCCGACGAGCAGTTCTCGTGTTGACGTTGCTTCCAAGTTTGGAAATTTGACGAACTGACTTGTTGGAAAGTTGGCGATGATGAGACGTTGAATGTCACCTTGGTTTTTCAGTACTGCCAATGTTTCTCTATGGAGATTGCATGGCTGTGTGCTTGATTTATTGGCTTAAATAGAATCCACTAATTTGAAGGGGTGTCCACATACTTTGGGATATATATGTACCAGACATGTCAGAAACACGTGAAACTCTGCACAGACAGACAGACTGACAGGCAGACTGACAGGTAGACAGACAGACAGGCAGGCAGGCAGACAGACAGACAGACAGACAGACAGACAGACAGACAGGCAGGCAGGCAGGCAGGCAGGCAGACAGACAGACAGACAGGCAGGCAGGCAGGCAGGCAAGCAGGCAGGCCGGCAGACAGACAGACAGACAGACAGACAGACACAAACGTATCACCCCTGCTGTCTGTCTCCTCCACCCCCCCACATACTTCTTCCTGATCACAACGCCAACGACGTGTTTCACTGTGTGAAAATGACTGTCACCTTTTACTGCTGAGAGAGAACACACACACACACACACACACACACACACACAGGTCAGATCAGGGCAGGTGTCAAAGGAAGAAATATAAAATATAGAGATTTTAAAACCCTGCAATGAGTTTCAAGCTTCCCACGTTACTGTGAATGTGAATGAAAAGTTAGTGTTTTAAAATCACAGTTTTTTATTTAATTACTTTTGACGATGTCTTCGAACTTTTTAAATGTAAACATTTTTTTCTCCGACAAAACGGTAGAAAGTGTGCCGTCTTCACATCAAGACTGTATGTCGACACTGGTATTTGTATTTGTATTTGTAGATAATAAAAATGAGGGTTTTAAAAGCGGTGGACTTGCCCTTTAAACACTCTTCTTCTCTTGCCTCTGTGGGAATAACAGATTCTGCTCTGTCCCAGGGTCTGTGTTGTAACAAGTGGCTGAGGATATCTCCGAGATGTTCCCTATTCCCTATCGAGTGCACTACTTTATACTACAGCCCTATTCCCTATCTAGTACACTACTTTATACTACAGCCCTATTCCTTATATAGTGCACTACTTTATACTACAGCCCTATTCCCTATATAGTGCACTACTTTATACTACAGCCCTATTCCCTATATAGTACACTACTTTATACTACAGCCCTATTCCCTATATAGTACACTACTTTATACTACAGCCCTATACTACAGCCCTATTCCCTATCTAGTGCACTACTTTATACTACAGCCCTCTTCCCTATCTCGTGCACTACTTTATACTACAGCCCTATATAGTGCACTATGTTATACTACAGCCCTATTCCCTATATAGTACATTACTTTATACTACAGCCCTATTCCCTGTATAGTACATTATTTTATACTACAGCCCTATTCCCTATATAGTGCACTACTTTATACTACAGCCCTCTTCCCTATCTCGTGCACTACTTTATACTACAGCCCTATATAGTGCACTATGTTATACCACAGCCCTATTCCCTATATAGTACATTACTTTATACTACAGCCCTATTCCCTGTATAGTGCACTACTTTATACTACAGCCCTATTCCCTATATAGTGCACTACTTTATACTACAACACCTGTGGGGCATTCTTCTTAACAAACCACCTGACCTTTGGAGGTGTTCAAAACAAGATTAAGAACAGAGAAAGCTTGTTGGACATTAAGAAAGCTCTGTTGTAGAGCATTTAACACAAAATCCAAGGAGGGGCCAGCTGAGTATAACACTATCATCTGCATATAAATGGATGAGAGAGCTTCCTACTGCCTGAGCTATGCTGTTGATGTAAATTGAGAAGAGCGTGGGGCCCAAGATCGAGCCTTGGGGTACTCCCTTGGTGACAGGCAGTGGCTGAGACAGTAGATGTTCTGACTTTATAAACTGCACTCTTTGAGAGAGGTAGTTAGCAAACCAGGCCAAAGACCCCTCAGAGACACCAATGCTCCTTAGCCGGCCCACAAGAATGAAACGGTCTACCGTGTCAAAAGATTTGGACAAGTCAAAAATAGCAGCACAATATTGCTTTAAGGTTCAGTGAAACTTCCATGACCTGAGCGGAAACCAGATTGCCCGAGAGAATACTATAGACAACAAGAAAGACTGGCAGTTGATTATTGACAAGTTTTTTCCCCAAGACTTTTGGTAAACAAGGCAAAATAGAAATAGGCCTATAACAGTTAGGATCAGCTTTATCTCCCCCTTTAAATAAAGGACGAACCGTGGCTGCCTTCCAACCAATGGGAACCTCCCCAGAGAGGAGAGACATGATAAAAGTATTATTTGCGATGATGGAGCAGAAACCTTATAGAAGAAAGGGTCTAAACCGTCTGACCCAGAGGGTTATTTGGGGTCAAGTTTCAGGAGCTCCTTTAACACCTCGGACTCAGTGACCGCCTGCAGGGAGAAAAAGAGGGAGGAGCCTAGGGGCTAGTCACATGAGAAGGGGTTAGGAGATGAGGAAGTGTTTGACTGGCAAGGAGGCGTGGCTGAGTCAAATAGGAATCCTGACTTAATGAAGTGGTGATTAAAGAGCTCAGCCATGGGCTCCTTGTCAGTAACAACTGGGGCGGCAGGGTAGTCTAGTGGTTAGAGCGTTGGACTAGTAACCGGAAGGTTGCGAGTTCAAACCCCCGAGCTGACAAGGTACAAATCTGTCATTCTGCCCCTGAACAGGCAGTTAACCCACTGTTCCTAGGCTGTCATTGAAAATATGAATTTGTTCTTAACTGGTTAAATAAAGGTAAAAAAAAAAAAAACTACATCATCAACATTAAGGGACATGGGCTCCTTGTCAGTAACAACCACATCATCAACTAACCATTTTCCAGATCTTCTTGGGGTTAGACCCATAGAAAGAGAACTGCTCCTTAAAGTAACTAACTTTGGCCTTCCGCCAAATGCAATTCTTGAGGTGGAGTAACTCTGCAGGATCTAATTGACCATCTACTAGTTGTTTAAAACCTCATCCATGTACCCTGGTCTAACTGACCATCTACTAGTTGTTTAAAACCTCATCCATGTACCCTGGTCTAATTGACCATCTACTAGTTGTTTTAAACCTCATCCATGTACCCTGGTCTAATTGACCATCTACTAGTTGTTTTAAACCTCATCCATGTACCCTGGTCTAACTGACCGTCTTCCAGTTGTATATCTGTGTAGCTGTTTCCTGGTAGTGGTCCAGGTTACTCAGGAGACACGATTCATTATGAACTGTTTATTCTGGTAGTGGTCCAGGTTACTTGGTAGGTTAGACATGATTTATTTCCATATTTCTGTTGGATATCGGGAAGCAATAGTCACACTCCCTCTCTCTCTCTTCTCTCTCTCTCTTCTCTCTCTCTCTCTCTCTCTCTCTCTTCTCTTCTCTTCTCTTCTCTTCTCTTCTCTTCTCTCCTCTCTCTTCTCTCCTCTCTCTTCTCTTCTCTCTCTCTCTCTCTTCTCTTCTCTCTCTCTTCTCTCTCTCTTTCTCTTCTCTCTCTCCTCTCTCTCTTCTCTCTCTCCTCTCTCTCTCTCTTCTCTTCTCTCTCTCTTCTCTCTCTCTTTCTCTTCTCTCTCTCCTCTCTCTCTTCTCTCTCTCCTCTCTCCTCTCTCTCTTCTCCCTCTCTTCTCTCTCTCTATTTCTCTTTTCTCTCTTTTCTCTCTTCTCTCTCTTCTCTCTCTCTTCTCTCTCTCTCTCTTCTCTCTCTCTCTCTTCTCTCTCTTCTCTCTCTCTTCTCTCTCTCTTCTCTCTTCTCTCTCTTCTCTCTCTCTTCTCCCTCTCTTCTCTCTCTCTATTTCTCTTTTCTCTCTTTTCTCTCTTCTCTCTCTCTTCTCCCTCTCTATTCTCTCTCTATTTCTCTTTTCTCTCTTCTCGCTCTCTCCTCTCTCTCTCTTCTCTCTCTCTTCTCTGTCTTCTCTCTTCTCTCTCTCTATCAGGATGATACACAACTATCCTTCTATCTTCTCGCTCTCTCCTCTCTCTCTCTCTTCTCTCTCTTTTCTCTCTTCTCTCTCTTCTCTCTCTCTATCAGGATGATATATAACTATCCTTCTCTCTTCTCGATCTCTCTTCTCTCTCTTATCTCTCTTCTCTCTCTCTATCAGGATGATATATAACTCTCTCTCTCTTCTCTCTCTCTTCTCTCTCCATCAGGACGACAAGTCAACGTTTTTCCAGTTTGGAGCTTCCATCCAGCAGGAGGCGCTGTTGATGTTGAGCATCATGGAGGAGTACGACTGGCACATCTTTTCCATAGTCACCTCCAAGTTCCCCGGATACCAGGAGTTCATCAACGTCCTCAAGAGCACCGTGGACAACAGGTACGCATTAGCATGTAGCATTATATATAATACACATTAGCATGTAGCATTATATATCATACACATTAGCATGTAGCATTATATATAATACACATTAGCATGTAGCATTATATATCATACACATGAGCATGTAGCATTATATATCATACACATTAGCATGTAGCATTATATATAATACACATTACCATGTAGCATTATATATCATACACGTTAGCATGTAGCATTATATATCATACACGTTAGCATGTAGCATTATATATCATACACATGAGCATGTAGCATTATATATCATACACATTAGCATGTAGCATTATATATAATACACATTAGCATGTAGCATTATATATAATACACGTTAGCATGTAGCAGTATATATAATACACGTTAGCTTGTAGCATTATATATAATACACATTAGCATGTAGCATTATATATAATACACGTTAGTATGTAGCAGTATATATAATACACGTTAGTATGTAGCATTATATATAATACACATTAGCATGTAGCAGTATATATAATACATGTTAGTATGTAGCATTATATATAATACACGTTAGCATGTAGCATTATATATAATACACATTAGCATGTAGCATTATATATAATACACAATAGCATGTAGCAATATATGTAATACAAGTTAGCATGTAGCATTATATATAAAACACATTAGCATGTAGCATTATATATAATACACGTTAGTATGTAGCATTATATATAATATACATTAGCACGTAGCATTATATATAATATACATTAACAAATACTGTAGGAATATATATTATATACATTAACATATACAGTAGGAATATATATATATAAAATACATTAAGATATATGGTAGGATTATATATAATATACATTAATCTATGTCATTATATATAATATACATTAATCTATGTAATTATATATAATATACATTAATGTTAGAATAATAGTAAGAGAGAATGATTTATTTAAACTTTTATTTCTTTCATCACATTCCCAGTGGGTCAGAAGTTTACATACACTCAATTAGTATTTGGCAGCATTGCCTTTAAATTGTTTAACTTGGGTCAAATGTTTCGGGTAGCCCTTCACACGCTTCTCACAATAAGTTGGGTGAATTTTTGCCCATTCCTCCTGACAGAGCTGGTGTAACTGAGTCAGGTTTGTAGGCCTCCTTGCTCGCTCACGCTTTTTCAGTTCTGCCCACAAATTGTCTATAGGATTGAGGTCAGGGTTTTGTGATGGCCACTCCAATACAATGACTTTGTTGTCCTTAAGCCATTTTGCCACAACTTTAGAAGTATGCTTGGGGTCATTGTTCATTTGGAAGACCCATTTTTTCAGTTTTTGATTTGTTAAAAAAGTTTGAAATATCCAATAAATGTCGTTCCACTTCATGATTGTGTCCCACTTGTTGTTGATTCTTCACAAAAAAATACAGTTTTATATCTTTATGTTTGAAGCCTGAAATGTGGCAAAAGGTCGCAAAGTTCAAGGGGGCCGAATACTTTCGCAAGGCACTGTATATAATATACATTAACATATAGGATTATATATAATATACATTAACATATAGGATTATATATAATATACATTAACAGGTGGCAATCATAACGTTAGATGGGGTTTTAACTGATCGCCCCCTCCCTCTCTCCATCTCTCTCCATCTTTCTCCATCTCTCTCCAACTCTCTCATCTCTCTCCATCTCTCTCCATCTCTCTCCAACTCTCTCATCTCTCCCCATCTCTCTCCAACTCTCCACATCTCTCTCCATCTCTCTCCATCTTTCTCCAACTCTCTCATCTCTCCCCATCTCTCTCCGTCTCTCTCCATCTCTCTCCCCGTCTCATCTCTCCATCTCTCTCCATCTCTCCATCTCTCTCCATCTCTCTCTATCTCATCTCTCCATCTCTCTCCACCTGTAGTTTTGTAGGCTGGGACCTGCAGCACATCATAACATTAGATGCTGTGGAGGAGGACAGTAAGAGTCAAATCATGTTGAAGAAGGTCCAATCCCCGGTGGTTGTGTTGTACTGCTCTAAAGACGAGGGAGTGTTTATCCTGGAGGAGGCTCGCTCCCTGGGCCTCACCGGGTTCGGATACATCTGGATCGTCTCCAGCCTGACCTCCGGCACCACCGAGACGGTACCTGCGGAGTTCCCCTCGGGCATGGTGTCCGTCTCCTCTGAGGACTGGGACTACCCTCTGGAGGCGCGGGTGAGGGACGGGCTGGGCATCATCACGTCCGCTGCCTCCGCCATGCTGGAGGAGTACGGAGAAATACCTGAAGCTCGGACCTCCTGCTACGGAACACAGCCAGAGAAGACTTCCAAGGTTCCTCCTCTCGCCCTGCACAAGTAAGACATGGAGACGGAGTGTGTGTGTGTGTGTGTTGTGTGTGTGTGTGTGAGTGTGTGTGTGTGTGTGTGTGTGTGTGTGTGTGTGTGTGTGTGTGTGTGTGTGTGTGTGTGTGTGTGTGTGTGTGTGTGTGTGTGTGTGTGTGTGTGTGTGTGTGTGTGTGTGTGTGTGTGTGCGTGTGAATTGCTGTTACCTGCTTTCTCATGGTACTAGTTTGTCTCCTAACTGCTTAGCAACTTCTTCCCGAGACAGGCAACCTGTTCTGTACTGAGACAAAGAGAGAGAGAGAGAATGGAGGAAGAGGAGAGAGAGAGAGAGAATGGAGGAAGAGGAGAGGACAGAGAGAGAGAGAGAGAATGGAGGAAGAGGAGAGAGAGAGAGAGAGAATGGAGGAAGAGGAGAGAGAGAGAGAGAGAGAATGGAGGAAGAGGAGAGGACAGAGAGAGAGAGAGAGAGAGAGAGAGGGACCACCTGGTCTAGTGATCTCCAAATCTAAAGGAGGGCTTGATGAGCCATCTCTCCTCTCTCTTTCTGTTAAACTCCTCTTCTCTCATCCTGTCTTCACTCAGCTCACAGCAGGGGGAGTTGTTGCAGGTCCTGCCAGGTGTGTGTGTGTGTGTGTGTGTGTGTGTGTGTGTGTGTGTGTGTGTGTGTGTGTGTGTGTGTGTGTGTGTGTGTGTGTGTGTGTGTGTGTGTGTGTGTGCCAGCCCAGGGTCTGCCCACCCATCTGCCTGACGAGGGAGTCGGCGGAGAGGGGAGAGAGAGGGGTGTGAAGATAGAAAGGGAGAGGACGGGGGAGGACGGAAAGAGCAGGAATAGTAGAACAGAGTCGTGAGAAAAGAGGACAGAAAGTAGACTACAGCTGTGAGAAAGAAGCAGAACAGAATCATGAAGAGAGAGAAGTAGAACAGATTCTGGAAGAGAGAGAAGCAGAACATATTCTGGAAGAAAGAGGAGAGGAGAGGAGAGGAGAGGAGAGGAGAGGAGAGAAGAGAAGAGAGGAGAGGAGAGGAGATTGAGTTTGATGAGGAGAGGAGAGGGGATGAGAATGAGTTTGAGAAGAGAGAGGAGGAGGAGAGGAGGGGAGAGGAGATTGAGTTTGAGAAGAGAGAGGAAGAGAGAAGAGGAGAGGAGATTGAGTTTTAGAAGAGAGAGGAGGAGAGAGAAGAGGAGAGGATATTGAGTTAGAGAAGAGAGAGGAGAGAGAGGAGAGGAGATTGAGTTTGAGAAGAGGGAGAGGAGAGGAGAGGAGGAGAGAAGAGAGTTCATGTTGTCTCTCTAGGGTTAGATGGTAGTACTATGTGTTGTCTAGTCCCATCTCTCTAGGGTTAGATGGTAGTACTATGTGTTGTCTAGTCCCATCTCTCTAGGGTTAGATGGTAGTACTATGTGTTGTCTAGTCCCATCTCTCTAGGGTTAGATGGTAGTACTATGTGTTGTCTAGTCCCATCTCTCTAGGGTTAGATGGTATTACTATGTGTTGTCTAGTCCCATCTCTCTAGGGTTAGATGGTAGTGCTATGTGTTGTCCAGTCCAGTCCCATCTCTCTAGGGTTAGATGGTAGTACTATGTGTTGTCTAGTCCCATCTCTCTAGGGTTAGATGGTAGTACTATGTGTTGAAGCTGTACAGTCCCATCTCTCTACTGTACAGCCAGCTGACCTATTTCCCAGCATGCCTATCAGCCCGAGGTGGTTTCACAGATGATGGCGGGACACAGATGGTGCTGTTGCGGGTCAGAGACCTCAGCCAATAGGAGTACAGGTCCAGGACACGGTGTGACCTGATTGGCTGGGTTAGGTCAGAGAATGTAGCCAAGGCAGTTAGATCACATGAGATGTCAGGGGAGAGGAGAAAAACCACTGGAAAGAGAGAAGGGTAAGATATGGGGGGAGGGGGAAGGTAGTGAGGGAGGGAAGGAGGGAGGGAGGGAGAGTGGGAAGGTAGTGAGGGAGGGAGGGAGAGTGGGAAGGTAGTGAGGGAGGGAGGGAGGGAGAGTGGGAAGGTAGTGAGGGAGGGAAGGAGGGAGGGAGAGTGGGAAGGTAGTGAGGGAGGGAAGGAGGGAGGGAGGGAGGGAGAGTGGGAAGGTAGTGAGGGAGGGAGGGAGAGTGGGAAGGTAGTGAGGGAGGGAGGAAGGTATTGAGGTAGGGAGGGAGGGAGGGAGAGAGAGAGAGTGGGAAGGTAGTGAGGGAGGGAGAGAGAGAGAAGGTAGTGAGGGAGGGAGAGAGAGAGGGAAGGTAGTGAGGGAGGGAGAGAGAGAGGGAAGGTAGTGAGGGAGGGAGAGAGAGAGGGAAGGTAGTGAGGGAGGGAGAGAGAGAGGGAAGGTAGTGAGGGAGGGAAGGAGAGCAGCTGCAGCCTGGTCTACAGGGAGTGGAGTTGCAGTGGGAAGGTAGTGAGGGAGGGAGAGAGAGAGGGAAGGTAGTGAGGGAGGGAGAGAGAGAGGGAAGGTATTGAGGGAGGGAGAGAGAGAGGGAAGGTATTGAGGGAGTGAGAGAGAGCAGCTGCAGCCTGGTCAACAGGGAGTGGAGTTGCAGTGGGAAGGTAGTGAGGGAGGGAGAGAGAGAGGGAAGGTAGTGAGGGAGGGAGAGAGAGAGGGAAGGTAGTGAGGGAGGGGGGAGGGAGAGCAGCTGCAGCCTGGTCTACAGGGAGTTGCAGTGGGAAGGTAGTGAGGGGGAGGGAGGGAGGGAGGGAGGGAGGGAGGGAGGGAGGGAGGGAGGGAGAGAGAGAGGGAAGGTAGTGAGGGAGGGAGGGAGAGCAGCTGCAGCCTGGTCAACAGGGAGTTGCAGTGGGAAGGTAGTGAGGGAGGGAGGGAGGGAGGGAGGGAGGGAGGGAGGGAGGGAGGGAGGGAGAGCAGCTGCAGCCTGGTCAACAGGGAGTTGCAGTGGGAAGGTAGTGAGGGAGGGAGAGCAGCTGCAGCCTGGTCAACAGGGAGTTGCAGTGGGAAGGTAGTGAGGGAGGGAGGGAGGGAGGGAGGGAGGGAGGGAGAGCAGCTGCAGCCTGGTCAACAGGGAGTTGCAGTGGGAAGGTAGTGAGGGAGGGAGAGCAGCTGCAGCCTGGTCAACAGGGAGTTGCAGTGGGAAGGTAGTGAGGGAGGGAGGGAGAGAGGGAGAGCAGCTGCAGCCTGGTCAACAGGGAGTTGCAGTGGGAAGGTAGTGAGGGAGGGAGATCAGCTGCAGCCTGGTCAACAGGGAGTGGAGTTGCAGTGGGAAGGTAGTGAGGGAGGGAGATCAGCTGCAGCCTGGTCAACAGGGAGTTGCAGTGGGAAGGTAGTGAGGGAGGGAGAGCAGCTGCAGCCTGGTCAACAGGGAGTAGCAGTGGGAAGGTAGTGAGGGAGGGAGGGAGGTAGGGAGGGAGGGAGAGCAGCTGCAGCCTGGTCAACAGGGAGTTGCAGTGGGATGGTAGTGAGGGAGGGAGAGCAGCTGCAGCCTGGTCAACAGGGAGTTGCAGTGTGTGAATGAGTGAATGAGTCTGTTGGAGGGGAGTCTCAGGATTGTGTAGTAAGAGACCTGCTGTTAACTCACATGAGACTGACTTGTTACTTATCATCCCACCTGATTACATAGTAGCTGTCTTGTCTGCATCGAACTGAGGAGCTAGCTAACTAGGCTAACGGAGCCATAACATTACTGCACTTCCCACCTAGCTAACTAGGCTAACGGAGCCATAACATTACTGCACTTCTCACCTAGCTAACTAGGCTAACGGAGCCATAACATTACTGCACTTCTCACCTAGCTAACTAGGCTAACGGAGCCATAACATTACTGCACTTCCCACCTAGCTAACTAGGCTAACCGAGCCATAACATTACTGCACTTCCCACCTAGCTAACTAGGCTAACATTACTGCACTTCCCACCTAGCGAACTAGGCTAACATTACTGCACTTCCCACCTAGCTAACTAGGCTAACGGAGCCATAACATTACTGCACTTCTCACCTAGCTAACTAGGCTAACGAAGCCATAACATTACTGCACTTCCCACCTAGCTAACTAGGCTAACGGAGCCATAACATTACTGCACTTCTCACCTAGCTAACTAGGCTAACGAAGCCATAACATTACTGCACTTCTCACCTAGCTAACTAGGCTAACGGAGCCATAACATTACTGCACTTCTGACCTAGCTAACTAGGCTAACGGAGCCATAACATTACTACACTTCTCACCTAGCTAACTAGGCAAACATTACTGAACTTCTCACCTAGCTAACTAGGCTAACTAAGCTAACATTACTACACTTCCCACCTAGCTAACTAGGCTAACGGGGTCTGTAGTGATGCCTCTTGCTCTGAGATGCAGTGCCTGAGACCGCTGGGCCACTCGGGATCGCTAACGGAGGCGTAAGGTCACTCC
>NW_027016141.1:57500-77500 GCF_036934945.1 Oncorhynchus masou masou | reverse complement strand
TATATACAGGACAGGACAGTATATATATATACAGGACAGGACAGGACAGGACAGGACAGTATATATACAGGACAGGACAGGACAGGACAGTATATATATACAGGACAGGACAGTATATATACAGGACAGGACAGTATATATACAGGACAGGACAGGACAGTATATATACAGGACAGGACAGGACAGTATATATACAGGACAGGACAGGACATTATATATACAGGACAGGACAGTATATATACAGGACAGGACAGGACAGTATATATACAGGACAGGACAGGACAGGACAGTATATATACAGGACAGGACAGGACAGGACAGTATATATACAGGACAGGACAGGACAGTATATATACAGGACAGGACAGGACATTATATATACAGGACAGGACATTATATATACAGGACAGGACAGGACAGTATATATACAGGACAGGACAGGACAGTATATATACAGGACAGGACAGGACATTATATATACAGGACAGGACATTATATATACAGGACAGGACATTATATATACAGGACAGGACAGTATATATACAGGACAGGACAGTATATATACAGGACAGGACAGGGCATTATATATACAGGACAGGACATTATATATACAGGACAGGACAGGACAGTATATATACAGGACAGGAAAGTATATATACAGGACAGGACAGGACATTATATATACAGGACAGGACATTATATATACAGGACAGGACAGTATATATACAGGACAGGACAGTATATATACAGGACAGGACAGGACAGTATATATATAGGACAGGACAGGACAGTATATATACAGGACAGGACATTATATATACAGGACAGGACAGGACATTATATATACAGGACAGGACATTATATATACAGGACAGGACAGGACAGTATATATACAGGACAGGACAGGACAGTATATATACAGGACAGGACATTATATATACAGGACAGGACAGTATATATACAGGACAGGACAGGACAGTATATATACAGGACAGGACAGGACAGTATATATACAGGACAGGACAGGACAGTATATATACAGGACAGGACAGGACAGTATATATACAGGACAGGACAGTATATATACAGGACAGGACAGTATATATACAGGACAGGACATTATATACACAGGACAGGACAGGACAGTATATATACAGGACAGGACAGGACAGTATATATACAGGACAGGACAGGACAGTATATATACAGGACAGGACAGGACAGGACACTATATATACAGGACAGGACAGGACAGTATATATACAGGACAGGACAGGACAGTATATATATACAGGACAGGACAGGACAGTATATATACAGGACAGGACAGTATATATACAGGACAGGACAGTATATATATACAGGACAGGACAGGACAGTATATATACAGGACAGGACAGGACAGGACAGGACAGGACAGTATATATACAGGACAGGACAGGACAGGATAGTATATATACAGGACAGGACAGGACAGTATATATACAGGACAGGACAGGACATTATATATACAGGACAGGACATTATATATACAGGACAGGACAGGACAGTATATATACAGGACAGGACAGGACAGTATATATACAGGACAGGACAGTATATATACAGGACAGGACAGGACATTATATATACAGGACAGGACAGGACAGTATATATACAGGACAGGACAGTATATATACAGGACAGGACAGGACATTATATATACAGGACAGGACATTATATATACAGGACAGGACAGGACAGTATATATACAGGACAGGACAGGACAGTATATATACAGGACAGGACAGTATATATACAGGACAGGACAGGACAGTATATATACAGGACAGGACAGTATATATACAGGACAGGACAGGACAGTATATATACAGGACAGGACAGGACAGTATATATACAGGACAGGACAGGACAGTATATATACAGGACAGGACAGTATATATACAGGACAGGACAGGACAGTATATATATAGGACAGGACAGTATATATACAGGACAGGACAGGACAGGACAGTATATATACAGGACAGGACAGTATATATACAGGACAGGACAGGACAGTATATATACAGGACAGGACAGGACAGTATATATACAGGACAGGACAGTATATATACAGGACAGGACAGGACAGTATATATACAGGACAGGACAGTATATATACAGGACAGGACAGTATATATACAGGACAGGACAGGACAGTATATATATAGGACAGGACAGTATATATATATAGGACAGGACAGTATATATACAGGACAGGACAGTATATATACAGGACAGGACAGGACAGTATATATATAGGACAGGACAGTATATATATAGGACAGGACAGTATATACAGGACAGTATATACATAGGACAGGACAGGACAGGACAGGTATATATACAGGACAGGACAGGACAGGACAGTATATATACAGGACAGGACAGGACAGTATATATACAGGACAGGACAGGACAGTATATATACAGGACAGGACAGTATATATACAGGACAGGACAGGACAGTATATATACAGGACAGGACAGGACAGTATATACACAGGACAGGACAGTATATATACAGGACAGGACAGTATATATACAGGACAGGACAGGACAGTATATATACAGGACAGGACAGTATATATACAGGACAGGACAGGACAGTATATACACAGGACAGGACAGGACAGTATATATACAGGACAGGACAGGACAGGACAGTATATATACAGGACAGGACAGGACAGTATATATACAGGACAGGACAGGACAGGATAGTATATATACAGGACAGGACAGGACAGTATATATACAGGACAGGACAGGACATTATATATACAGGACAGGACATTATATATACAGGACAGGACAGGACAGTATATATACAGGACAGGACAGGACAGTATATATACAGGACAGGACAGTATATAGGACAGGACAGGACAGGACAGTATATATACAGGACAGGACAGTATATATACAGGACAGGACAGGACAGTATATATATAGGACAGGACAGTACAGGACAGGACATATATATACAGGACAGGACAGGACAGTATATATACAGGACAGGACAGTATATATACAGGACAGGACAGACAGACAGGACAGGACAGTATATATAACAGGACAGGACAGGACAGTATATATACAGGACAGGACAGTATATATACAGGACAGGACAGGACAGTATATATACAGGACAGGACAGTATATATACAGGACAGGACAGGACAGTATATATACAGGACAGGACAGGACAGTATATATACAGGACAGGACAGGACAGTATATATACAGGACAGGACAGTATATATACAGGACAGGACAGGACAGTATATATATAGGACAGGACAGTATATATACAGGACAGGACAGGACAGGACAGTATATATACAGGACAGGACAGTATATATACAGGACAGGACAGGACAGGACAGTATATATACAGGACAGGACAGGACAGTATATATACAGGACAGGACAGGACAGTATATATACAGGACAGGACAGTATATATACAGGACAGGACAGGACAGTATATATACAGGACAGGACAGGACAGTATATACACAGGACAGGACAGGACAGTATATATACAGGACAGGACAGTATATATACAGGACAGGACAGTATATATACAGGACAGGACAGGACAGTATATATACAGGACAGGACAGTATATATACAGGACAGGACAGTATATACACAGGACAGGACAGGACAGTATATATACAGGACAGGACAGGACAGGACAGTATATATACAGGACAGGACAGGACAGTATATATACAGGACAGGACAGTATATATACAGACAGGACATAGTATATATACAGGACAGGACAGGACAGTATATATACAGGACAGGACAGGACATTATATATACAGGACAGGACATTATATATACAGGACAGGACAGGACAGTATATATACAGGACAGGACAGGACAGTATATATACAGGACAGGACAGTATATATACAGGACAGGACAGGACAGTATATATACAGGACAGGACAGGACAGTATATATACAGGACAGGACAGGACAGTATATATACAGGACAGGACAGGACATTATATATACAGGACAGGACATTATATATACAGGACAGGACAGGACAGTATATATACAGGACAGGACAGGACAGTATATATACAGGACAGGACAGTATATATACAGGACAGGACAGGACAGTATATATACAGGACAGGACAGTATATATACAGGACAGGACAGTATATATACAGGACAGGACAGGACAGTATATATACAGGACAGGACAGGACAGTATATATACAGGACAGGACAGTATATATACAGGACAGGACAGGACAGGACAGTATATATACAGGACAGGACAGTATATATACAGGACAGGACAGGACAGGACAGTATATATACAGGACAGGACAGTATATATACAGGACAGGACAGGACAGGACAGTATATATACAGGACAGGACAGGACAGTATATATACAGGACAGGACAGGACAGTATATATACAGGACAGGACAGTATATATACAGGACAGGACAGGACAGTATATATACAGGACAGGACAGGACAGTATATATACAGGACAGGACAGGACAGTATATATACAGGACAGGACAGTATATATACAGGACAGGACAGGACAGTATATATACAGGACAGGACAGGACAGTATATATACAGGACAGGACAGTATATATACAGGACAGGACAGGACAGTATATACACAGGACAGGACAGGACAGTATATATACAGGACAGGACAGGACAGGACAGTATATATACAGGACAGGACAGGACAGTATATATACAGGACAGGACAGGACAGGACAGCATATATACAGGACAGTATATATACAGGACAGGACAGGACAGTATATATATACAGGACAGGACAGGACAGTATATATACAGGACAGGACAGTATATATACAGGACAGGACAGTATATATATACAGGACAGGACAGGACATTATATATACAGGACAGTATATATACAGGACAGGACAGGACAGGACAGGACAGTATATATACAGGACAGGACAGGACAGTATATATACAGGACAGGACAGGACAGTATATATACAGGACAGGACAGGACAGTATATATATACAGGACAGGACAGGACAGGACAGTATATATACAGGACAGGACAGGACAGGACAGTATATATACAGGACAGGACAGGACAGTATATATACAGGACAGGACAGTATATATAGAGGACAGGACAGACATATATACAGGACAGGACAGGACAGTATATATACAGGACAGGACAGGACAGTATATATACAGGACAGGACAGGACAGTATATATACAGGACAGGACAGTATATATACAGGACAGGACAGTATATATACAGGACAGGACAGGACAGTATATATACAGGACAGGACAGGACAGTATATATACAGGACAGGACAGGACAGGACAGTATATATACAGGACAGGACAGGACAGTATATATACAGGACAGGACAGTATATATACAGGACAGGACAGTATATATACAGGACAGGACAGGACATTATATATACAGGACAGGACAGGACAGGACAGTATATATACAGAACAGGAGAGTATATATACAGGACAGGACAGTATATATACAGGACAGGACAGTATATATATATATATACAGGACAGGACAGGACAGTATATATATATACAGGACAGGACAGTGTATATATATATACAGGACAGGACAGGACAGTATATATATATACAGGACAGGACAGTATATATATATACAGGACAGGACAGTATATATATATATACAGGACAGGACAGGACAGTATATATATATACAGGACAGGACAGTATATATATATATATACAGGACAGGACAGGACAGTATATATACAGGACAGGACAGGACAGTATATATATAGGACAGGACAGTATATATACAGGACAGGACAGGACAGGACAGTATATATACAGGACAGGACAGTATATATACAGGACAGGACAGGACAGGACAGTATATATACAGGACAGGACAGGACAGTATATATACAGGACAGGACAGGACAGTATATATACAGGACAGGACAGTATATATACAGGACAGGACAGGACAGTATATATACAGGACAGGACAGGACAGTATATACACAGGACAGGACAGGACAGGACAGTATATATACAGGACAGGACAGTATATATACAGGACAGGACAGGACAGTATATATACAGGACAGGACAGTATATATACAGGACAGGACAGGACAGTATATACACAGGACAGGACAGGACAGTATATATACAGGACAGGACAGGACAGGACAGTATATATACAGGACAGGACAGGACAGTATATATACAGGACAGGACAGGACAGTATATATACAGGACAGTATATATACAGGACAGGACAGGACAGTATATATATACAGGACAGGACAGGACAGTATATATACAGGACAGGACAGTATATATACAGGACAGGACAGTATATATATACAGGACAGGACAGGACATTATATATACAGGACAGTATATATACAGGACAGGACAGGACAGGACAGTATATATACAGGACAGGACAGGACAGTATATATACAGGACAGGACAGGACAGTATATATACAGGACAGGACAGGACAGTATATATAGGACAGGACAGGACAGGACAGGACAGTATATATACAGGACAGGACAGGACAGGACAGTATATATACAGGACAGGACAGGACAGTATATATACAGGACAGGACAGTATATATAGAGGACAGGACAGTATATATACAGGACAGGACAGGACAGTATATATACAGGACAGGACAGGACAGTATATATACAGGACAGGACAGGACAGTATATATACAGGACAGGACAGTATATATACAGGACAGGACAGTATATATACAGGACAGGACAGGACAGTATATATACAGGACAGGACAGGACAGTATATATACAGGACAGGACAGGACAGTATATATACAGGACAGGACAGGACAGTATATATACAGGACAGGACAGGACATTATATATACAGGACAGGACAGGACAGTATATATACAGAACAGGAGAGTATATATACAGGACAGGACAGTATATATACAGGACAGGACAGTATATATATATATATATACAGGACAGGACAGGACAGTATATATATATACAGGACAGGACAGTATATATATATATACAGGACAGGACAGGACAGGACATATATATACAGGACAGGACAGATAGTATATATATACAGGACAGGACAGTATATATATATATACAGGACAGGACAGGACAGTATATATATATACAGGACAGGACAGTATATATATATATATACAGGACAGGACAGGACAGTATATATACAGGACAGGACAGTATATATACAGGACAGGACAGTATATATACAGGACAGGACAGGACATTATATATACAGGACAGGACAGTATATATACAGGACAGGACAGGACAGTATATATACAGGACAGGACAGGACAGGACAGTATATACACAGGACAGGACAGGACAGTATATATACAGGACAGGACAGGACAGGACAGTATATATACAGGACAGGACAGGACAGTATATATACAGGACAGGACAGGACAGGACAGTATATATACAGGACAGTATATATACAGGACAGGACAGGACAGTATATATATACAGGACAGGACAGTATATATACAGGACAGGACAGTATATATACAGGACAGGACAGTATATATATACAGGACAGGACAGGACATTATATATACAGGACAGTATATATACAGGACAGGACAGGACAGGACAGTATATATACAGGACAGGACAGGACAGTATATATACAGGACAGGACAGGACAGTATATATACAGGACAGGACAGGACAGTATATATATACAGGACAGGACAGGACAGGACAGTATATATACAGGACAGGACAGGACAGGACAGTATATATACAGGGCAGGACAGTATATATAGAGGACAGGACAGTATATATACAGGACAGGACAGGACAGTATATATACAGGACAGGACAGGACAGTATATATACAGGACAGGACAGGACAGTATATATACAGGACAGGACAGTATATATACAGGACAGGACAGTATATATACAGGACAGGACAGGACATTATATATACAGGACAGGACAGGACAGGACAGTATATATACAGGACAGGAGAGTATATATACAGGACAGGACAGTATATATACAGGACAGGACAGTATATATATATATACAGGACAGGACAGGACAGTATATATATATACAGGACAGGACAGTATATATATATATACAGGACAGGACAGGACAGTATATATATATACAGGACAGGACAGTATATATATATACAGGACAGGACAGTATATATATATATACAGGACAGGACAGGACAGTATATATATATACAGGACAGGACAGTATATATATATATACAGGACAGGACAGGACAGTATATATACAGGACAGGACAGTATATATACAGGACAGGACAGTATATATACAGGACAGGACAGGACATTATATATACAGGACAGGACAGTATATATACAGGACAGGACAGGACAGTATATATACAGGACAGGACAGGACAGGACAGTATATATACAGGACAGGACAGGACAGTATATATACAGGACAGGACAGGACATTATATATACAGGACAGGACAGTATATATACAGGACAGGACAGGACAGTATATATACAGGACAGGACAGGACAGTATATATACAGGACAGGACAGGACATTATATATACAGGACAGGAGAGTATATATACCGGACAGGACAGGACAGTATATATACAGGACAGGACAGGACAGTATATATACAGGACAGGACAGTATATATACAGGACAGGACAGTATATATACAGGACAGGACAGGACAGTATATATATACAGGACAGGACAGTATATATACAGGACAGGACAGTATATATACAGGACAGGACAGGACAGTATATATACAGGACAGGACAGGACAGTATATATACAGGACAGGACAGGACATTATATATACAGGACAGGACAGGACAGTATATATATACAGGACAGGACAGTATATATATACAGGACAGGAAAGGACAGTATATATACAGGACAGGACAGTATATATACAGGACAGGACAGTATTTATATACAGGACAGGACAGGACAGTATATATACAGGACAGGACAGTATATATACAGGACAGGACAGGACAGTATATATATACAGGACAGGACAGGACAGTATATATACAGGACAGGACAGAATATATACAGGACAGGACAGGACAGTATATATACAGGACAGGACAGTATATATACAGGACCGGACAGGACAGGACAGGACATATATACAGGACAGGACAGGACATTATATATACAGGACAGGACAGGACAGGACAGTATATATACAGGACAGGACAGAATATATACAGGACAGGACGGTATATATACAGGACAGGACAGGACAGTATATATACAGGACAGGACAGTATATATACAGGACAGTATATATATACAGGACAGGACCGTATATATACAGGACAGGACAGGACAGTATATATACAGGACAGGACAGTATATATACAGGACAGGACAGTATATATACAGGACAGGACAGGACAGTATATATATACAGGACAGGACAGTATATATATACAGGACAGGATAGTATATATATACAGGACAGGACAGTATATATACAGGACAGGACAGGACAGTATATATACAGGACAGGACAGTATATATACAGGACAGGACAGTATATATACAGGACAGGACAGGACAGTATATATACAGGACAGGACAGGACAGTATATATACAGGACAGGACAGGACAGTATATATACAGGACAGGACAGGACAGTATATATACAGGACAGGACAGTATATATACAGGACAGGACAGTATATATACAGGACAGGACAGGACATTATATATACAGGACAGGACAGGACAGGACAGTATATATACAGAACAGGAGAGTATATATACAGGACAGGACAGTATATATACAGGACAGGACAGTATATATATATATATATACAGGACAGGACAGGACAGTATATATATATACAGGACAGGACAGTATATATATATATACAGGACAGGACAGGACAGTATATATATATACAGGACAGGACAGTATATATATATACAGGACAGGACAGTATATATATATATACAGGACAGGACAGGACAGTATATATATATACAGGACAGGACAGTATATATATATATATACAGGACAGGACAGGACAGTATATATACAGGACAGGACAGTATATATACAGGACAGGACAGTATATATACAGGACAGGACAGGACATTATATATACAGGACAGGACAGTATATATACAGGACAGGACAGGACAGTATATATACAGGACAGGACAGGACAGGACAGTATATACACAGGACAGGACAGGACAGTATATATACAGGACAGGACAGGACAGGACAGTATATATACAGGACAGGACAGGACAGTATATATACAGGACAGGACAGGACAGGACAGTATATATACAGGACAGTATATATACAGGACAGGACAGGACAGTATATATATACAGGACAGGACAGTATATATACAGGACAGGACAGTATATATACAGGACAGGACAGTATATATATACAGGACAGGACAGGACATTATATATACAGGACAGTATATATACAGGACAGGACAGGACAGGACAGTATATATACAGGACAGGACAGGACAGTATATATACAGGACAGGACAGGACAGTATATATACAGGACAGGACAGGACAGTATATATATACAGGACAGGACAGGACAGGACAGTATATATACAGGACAGGACAGGACAGTATATATACAGGGCAGGACAGTATATATAGAGGACAGGACAGTATATATACAGGACAGGACAGGACAGTATATATACAGGACAGGACAGGACAGTATATATACAGGACAGGACAGTATATATACAGGACAGGACAGTATATATACAGGACAGGACAGGACATTATATATACAGGACAGGACAGGACAGGACAGTATATATACAGGACAGGAGAGTATATATACAGGACAGGACAGTATATATACAGGACAGGACAGTATATATATATATACAGGACAGGACAGGACAGTATATATATATACAGGACAGGACAGTATATATATATATACAGGACAGGACAGGACAGTATATATATATACAGGACAGGACAGTATATATATATACAGGACAGGACAGTATATATATATATACAGGACAGGACAGGACAGTATATATATATACAGGACAGGACAGTATATATATATATACAGGACAGGACAGGACAGTATATATACAGGACAGGACAGTATATATACAGGACAGGACAGTATATATACAGGACAGGACAGGACATTATATATACAGGACAGGACAGTATATATACAGGACAGGACAGGACAGTATATATACAGGACAGGACAGGACAGGACAGTATATATACAGGACAGGAGAGGACAGTATATATACAGGACAGGACAGGACATTATATATACAGGACAGGACAGTATATATACAGGACAGGACAGGACAGTATATATACAGGACAGGACAGGACAGTATATATACAGGACAGGACAGGACATTATATATACAGGACAGGAGAGTATATATACCGGACAGGACAGGACAGTATATATACAGGACAGGACAGGACAGTATATATACAGGACAGGACAGTATATATACAGGACAGGACAGTATATATACAGGACAGGACAGGACAGTATATATATACAGGACAGGACAGTATATATACAGGACAGGACAGTATATATACAGGACAGGACAGGACAGTATATATACAGGACAGGACAGGACAGTATATATACAGGACAGGACAGGACATTATATATACAGGACAGGACAGGACAGTATATATATACAGGACAGGACAGTATATATATACAGGACAGGAAAGGACAGTATATATACAGGACAGGACAGTATATATACAGGACAGGACAGTATTTATATACAGGACAGGACAGGACAGGACAGTATATATACAGGACAGGACAGTATATATACAGGACAGGACAGGACAGTATATATATACAGGACAGGACAGGACAGTATATATACAGGACAGGACAGAATATATACAGGACAGGACAGGACAGTATATATACAGGACAGGACGGTATATATACAGGACCGGACAGGACAGGACAGTATATATACAGGACAGGACAGGACATTATATATACAGGACAGGACAGGACAGGACAGTATATATACAGGACAGGACAGAATATATACAGGACAGGACGGTATATATACAGGACAGGACAGGACAGTATATATACAGGACAGGACAGTATATATACAGGACAGTATATATATACAGGACAGGACCGTATATATACAGGACAGGACAGGACAGTATATATACAGGACAGGACAGTATATATACAGGACAGGACAGTATATATACAGGACAGGACAGGACAGTATATATATACAGGACAGGACAGTATATATATACAGGACAGGATAGTATATATATACAGGACAGGACAGTATATATACAGGACAGGACAGTATATATACAGGACAGGACAGTATATATACAGGACAGGACAGGACATTATATATACAGGACAGGACATTATATATACAGGACAGGACCGGACAGTATATATACAGGACAGGACAGGACAGTATATATACAGGACAGGACAGGACAGTATATATACAGGACAGGACAGGACATTATATATACAGGACAGGAGAGTATATATACAGGACAGGAAAGGACAGTATATATACAGGACAGGACAGGACAGTATATATACAGGACAGGACAGTATATATACAGGACAGGACAGTATATATACAGGACAGGACAGGACAGTATATATATACAGGACAGGACAGTATATATACAGGACAGGACAGTATATATACAGGACAGGACAGGACAGTATATATACAGGACAGGACAGGACAGTATATATACAGGACAGGACAGTATATATACAGGACAGGACAGTATATATACAGGACAGGACAGGACATTATATATACAGGACAGGACAGGACAGGACAGTATATATACAGGACAGGACAGTATATATACAGGACAGGACAGGACAGTATATATACAGGACAGGACAGGACAGTATATATACAGGACAGGACAGGACATTATATATACAGGACAGGACAGGACAGTATATATATACAGGACAGGACAGTATATATATACAGGACAGGAAAGGACAGTATATATACAGGACAGGACAGTATATATACAGGACAGGACAGTATATATATACAGGACAGGACAGGACAGGACAGTATATATACAGGACAGGACAGTATATATACAGGACAGGACAGGACAGTATATATATACAGGACAGGACAGGACAGTATATATACAGGACAGGACAGAATATATACAGGACAGGACAGGACCGTATATATACAGGACAGGACGGTATATATACAGGACCGGACAGGACAGGACAGTATATATACAGGACAGGACAGGACATTATATATACAGGACAGGACAGGACAGTATATATACAGGACAGGACAGAATATATACAGGACAGGACGGTATATATACAGGACAGGACAGGACAGTATATATACAGGACAGGACAGTATATATACAGGACAGTATATATATACAGGACAGGACCGTATATATACAGGACAGGACAGGACAGTATATATACAGGACAGGACAGTATATATACAGGACAGGACAGTATATATACAGGACAGGACAGGACAGTATATATATACAGGACAGGACAGTATATATATACAGGACAGGATAGTATATATATACAGGACAGGACAGTATATATACAGGACAGGACAGTATATATACAGGACAGGACAGTATATATACAGGACAGGACAGGACATTATATATACAGGACAGGACATTATATATACAGGACAGGACCGGACAGTATATATACAGGACAGGACAGGACAGTATATATACAGGACAGGACAGGACAGTATATATACAGGACAGGACAGGACATTATATATACAGGACAGGAGAGTATATATACAGGACAGGAAAGGACAGTATATATACAGGACAGGACAGGACAGTATATATACAGGACAGGACAGTATATATACAGGACAGGACAGTATATATACAGGACAGTATATATACAGGACAGGACAGTATATATACAGGACAGGACAGGACAGTATATATACAGGACAGGACAGGACAGTATATATACAGGACAGGACAGTATATATACAGGACAGGACAGGACAGTATATATACAGGACAGGACAGGACAGTATATATATACAGGACAGGACAGTATATATATACAGGACAGGATAGACAGGACAGGACAGTATATATACAGGACAGGACAGTATATATATACAGGACAGGACAGTATATATACAGGACAGGACAGGACATTATATATACAGGACAGGACATTATATATACAGGACAGGACCAGGACAGTATATATACAGGACAGGACAGGACAGTATATATACAGGACAGGACAGGACAGTATATATACAGGACAGGACAGGACATTATATATACAGGACAGGAGAGTATATATACAGGACAGGAAAGGACAGTATATATACAGGACAGGACAGGACAGTATATATACAGGACAGGACAGTATATATACAGGACAGGACAGTATATATACAGGACAGGACAGGACAGTATATATATACAGGACAGGACAGTATATATACAGGACAGGACAGTATATATACAGGACAGGACAGGACAGTATATATACAGGACAGGACAGTATATATACAGGACAGGACAGTATATATACAGGACAGGACAGGACATTATATATACAGGACAGGACAGGACAGTATATATACAGGACAGGACAGTATATATACAGGACAGGACAGGACAGTATATATACAGGACATGACAGGACAGTATATATACAGGACAGGACAGGACATTATATATACAGGACAGGACAGGACAGTATATATATACAGGACAGGACAGTATATATATACAGGACAGGAAAGGACAGTATATATACAGGACAGGACAGTATATATACAGGACAGGACAGTATATATATACAGGACAGGACAGGACAGGACAGTATATATACAGGACAGGACAGTATATATACAGGACAGGACAGGACAGTATATATATACAGGACAGGACAGGACAGTATATATACAGGACAGGACAGAATATATACAGGACAGGACAGGACCGTATATATACAGGACAGGACAGTATATATAGGACAGGACAGGACAGGACAGGACAGTATATATACAGGACAGGACAGGACATTATATATACAGGACAGGACAGGACAGTATATATACAGGACAGGACAGAATATATACAGGACAGGACGGTATATATACAGGACAGGACAGGACAGTATATATACAGGACAGGACAGTATATATACAGGACAGTATATATATACAGGACAGGACCGTATATATACAGGACAGGACAGGACAGTATATATACAGGACAGGACAGTATATATACAGGACAGGACAGTATATATACAGGACAGGACAGGACAGTATATATATACAGGACAGGACAGTATATATATACAGGACAGGATAGTATATATATACAGGACAGGACAGTATATATACAGGACAGGACAGTATATATACAGGACAGGACAGTATATATACAGGACAGGACAGGACATTATATATACAGGACAGGACATTATATATACAGGACAGGACCGGACAGTATATATACAGGACAGGACAGGACAGTATATATACAGGACAGGACAGGACAGTATATATACAGGACAGGACAGGACATTATATATACAGGACAGGAGAGTATATATACAGGACAGGAAAGGACAGTATATATACAGGACAGGACAGGACAGTATATATACAGGACAGGACAGTATATATACAGGACAGGACAGTATATATACAGGACAGTATATATACAGGACAGGACAGTATATATACAGGACAGGACAGGACAGTATATATATACAGGACAGGACAGTATATATACAGGACAGGACAGTATATATACAGGACAGGACAGGACAGTATATATACAGGACAGGACAGGACAGTATATATACAGGACAGGACAGGACATTATATATACAGGACAGGACAGTATATATACAGGACAGGACAGTATATATACAGGACAGGATAGGACATTATATATACAGGACAGGACAGGACAGGACAGTATATATACAGGACAGGACAGTATATATACAGGACAGGACAGGACAGTATATATACAGGACAGGACAGGACAGTATATATACAGGACAGGACAGTATATATACAGGACAGGACAGGACAGTATATATACAGGACAGGACAGGACAGTATATATACAGGACAGGACAGGACATTATATATACAGGACAGAACAGGACAGTATATATATACAGGACAGGACAGTATATATATACAGGACAGGAAAGGACAGTATATATACAGGACAGGACAGTATATATACAGGACAGGACAGTATATATATACAGGACAGGACAGGACAGGACAGTATATATACAGGACAGGACAGTATATATACAGGACAGGACAGGACAGTATATATATACAGGACAGGACAGGACATTATATATACAGGACAGGACAGAATATATACAGGACAGGACAGGACAGTATATATACAGGACAGGACGGTATATATACAGGACCGGACAGGACAGGACAGTATATATACAGGACAGGACAGGACATTATATATACAGGACTGGACAGGACAGGACAGTATATATACAGGACAGTATATATACAGGACAGGACAGGACAGTATATATATACAGGACAGGACCGTATATATACAGGACAGGACAGGACAGTATATATACAGGACAGGACAGTATATATACAGGACAGGACAGTATATATACAGGACAGGACAGGACAGTATATATATACAGGACAGGACAGTATATATATACAGGACAGGATAGTATATATATACAGGACAGGACAGTATATATACAGGACAGGACAGTATATATACAGGACAGGACAGTATATATACAGGACAGGACAGGACATTATATATACAGGACAGGACATTATATATACAGGACAGGACCAGACAGTATATATACAGGACAGGAGAGTATATATACAGGACAGGAAAGGACAGTATATATACAGGACAGGACAGGACAGTATATATACAGGACAGGACAGGAAAGGACAGTATATATACAGGACAGGACAGGACAGGACAGTATATATACAGGACAGGACAGAATATATACAGGACAGGACATTATATATACAGGACAGGACAGGACAGTATATATACAGGACAGGACAGGACAGTATATATACAGGACAGGACAGGACATTATATATACAGGACAGGAGAGTATATATACAGGACAGGAAAGGACAGTATATATACAGGACAGGACAGGACAGTATATATACAGGACAGGACAGTATATATACAGGACAGGACAGTATATATACAGGACAGGACAGTATATATACAGGACAGGACAGGACAGTATATATACAGGACAGGACAGGACAGGACAGTATATATACAGGACAGGAGAGTATATATACAGGACAGGACAGTATATATACAGGACAGTACAGTATATATATATACAGGACAGGACATTATATATATATACAGGACAGGACAGTATATATACAGGACAGGGCAGTATATATACAGGACAGGACAGTATATATACAGGACAGGACAGGACATTATATATACAGGACAGGACAGTATATATACAGGACAGGACAGGACAGTATATATACAGGACAGGACAGGACAGGACAGTATATATACAGGACAGGAGAGGACAGTATATATACAGGACAGGACAGGACATTATATATACAGGACAGGACAGTATATATACAGGACAGGACAGGACAGTATATATACAGGACAGGACATGACAGTATATATACAGGACAGGACAGGACATTATATATACAGGACAGGAGAGTATATATACAGGACAGGACAGGACAGTACATATACAGGACAGGACAGGACAGTATATATACAGGACAGGACAGTATATATACAGGACAGGACAGTATATATACAGGACAGGACAGGACAGTATATATATACAGGACAGGACAGTATATATACAGGACAGTATATATACAGGACAGGACAGGACAGTATATATACAGGACAGGACAGGACAGTATATATACAGGACAGTATATATACAGGACAGGACAGGACAGTATATATACAGGACAGGACATGACAGTATATATACAGGACAGGACAGGACATTATATATACAGGACAGGAGAGTATATATACAGGACAGGACAGGACAGTACATATACAGGACAGGACAGGACAGTATATATACAGGACAGGACAGTATATATTCAGGACAGGACATTATATATACAGGACAGGACAGGACAGTATATATACAGGACAGGACAGTATATATACAGGACAGGACAGTATATATACAAGACAGGACAGTATATATATATACAGGACAGGACAGGACAGTATATATACAGGACAGGACAGGACAGTATATATATATACAGGACAGGACAGTATATATACAGGACAGGACAGGACAGGACAGTATATATACAGGACAGGACAGGACATTATATATACAGGACAGGACAGTATATATACAGGACAGGACAGGACATTATATATACAGGACAGGACAGTATATATACAAGACAGGACAGTATATATATATACAGGACAGGACAGGACAGTATATATACAGGACAGGACAGGACAGTATATATATATACAGGACAGGACAGTATATATACAGGACAGGACAGGACAGGACAGTATATATACAGGACAGGACAGGACAGTATATATACAGGACAGGACAGGACAGTATATATACAGGACAGGACAGGACATTATATATACAGGACAGGACAGTATATATATACAGGACAGGACAGTATATATACAGGACAGGACAGTATATATATATACAGGACAGGACAGTATATATACAGGACAGGACAGGACAGGACAGTATATATACAGGACAGGACAGGACATTATATATACAGGACAGGACAGTATATATATACAGGACAGGACAGGACAGTATATATACAGGACAGGACAGGACAGTATATATACAGGACAGGACAGGACATTATATATACAGGACAGGACAGTATATATACAGGACAGGACAGGACAGTATATATACAGGACAGGACAGGACAGGACATTATATATACAGGACAGGACAGTATATATACAGGACAGGACAGGACAGTATATATACAGGACAGGACAGGACAGTATATATACAGGACAGGACAGGACAGTATATATACAGGACAGGACAGTATATATATATACAGGACAGGACAGGACAGGACATTATATATACAGGACAGGACAGGACAGGACATTATATATACAGGACAGGACAGTATATATACAGGACAGGACAGGACAGTATATATACAGGACAGGACAGGACAGTATATATACAGGACAGGACAGGACAGTATATATACAGGACAGAACAGGACAGTATATACAGTGCCTTGCGAAAGTAATCGCCCGCCTTGAACTTTGCGACCTTTTGCCACATTTCAAGCTTCAAACATAAAGATATAAAACTGTATTTTTTTTGTGAAGAATCAACAACAAGTGGGACACAATCATGAAGTGGAACGACATTTATTGGACTTTTCAAACTTTTTTAACAAATCATTCCTAATGCTGTACCACTGTAAATTCCTAATGTAAACACAACATGTAAAGTGTTGGCCCCGTGTTTCATGAGCTGAAAGGAAAAATCCCTGAAATGTTCCATATCCCACAATACCTTATTTCTCTCAAATGTTCAGTACAAATTTGTTTACGTCCCTGTTCGTGAGCATTTTCTCCTTTGTCAACATAATCCATCCAACTCACAGGTGTGGCATATCAAGAAGCTGATTCAACATTACACAGGTGCACCTTGTGCTGGAGACATTAAAAGTCCACTCTAAAATGT
>NW_027016141.1:40000-52500 GCF_036934945.1 Oncorhynchus masou masou | reverse complement strand
TACCAGCAGACAGGATGTCTCAGCTATTCTCTACTATTCTCTACCAGCAGACAGGATGTCTCAGCTATTCTCTACTATTCTCTACCAGCAGACAGGATGTCTCTACTATTCTCTACCAGCAGACAGGATGTCTCAGCTATTCTATACTATTCTCTACCAGCAGACAGGATGTCTCAGCTATTCTCTACTATTCTCTACCAGCAGACAGGATGTCTCAGCTATTCTCTACCAGCAGACAGGATGTCTCAGCTATTCTCTACTATTCTCTACCAGCAGACAGGATGTCTCAGCTATTCTCTACTATTCTCTACCAGTAGACAGGATGTCTCAGCTATTCTCTACCAGCAGACAGGATGTCTCAGCTATTCTCTACCAGCAGACAGGATGTCTCAGCTATTCTCTACTATTCTCTACCAGTAGACAGGATGTCTCAGCTATTCTCTACTATTCTCTACCAGTAGACAGGACGTCTCAGCTATTCTCTACCAGTAGACAGGATGTCTCAGCTATTCTCTACTATTCTCTACCAGCAGACAGGACGTCTCAGCTATTCTCTACCAGTAGACAGGATGTCTCAGCTATTCTCTACTATTCTCTACCAGCAGACAGGATGTCTCAGCTATTCTCTACTATTCTCTACCAGTAGACAGGATGTCTCAGCTATTCTCTACTATTCTCTACCAGCAGACAGGACGTCTCAGCTATTCTCTACTATTCTCTACCAGTAGACAGGACGTCTCAGCTATTCTCTACCAGTAGACAGGATGTCTCAGCTATTCTCTACTATTCTCTACCAGTAGACAGGACGTCTCAGCTATTCTCTACCAGTAGACAGGATGTCTCAGCTATTCTCTACTATTCTCTACCAGCAGACAGGACGTCTCAGCTATTCTCTACCAGCAGACAGGACGTCTCAGCTATTCTCTACCAGCAGACAGGATGTCTCAGCTATTCTCTACTATTCTCTACCAGCAGACAGGACGTCTCAGCTATTCTCTACCAGCAGACAGGACGTCTCAGCTATTCTCTACCAGCAGACAGGACGTCTCAGCTATTCTCTACTATTCTCTACCAGCAGACAGGATGTCTCAGCTATTCTCTACTATTCTCTACCAGTAGACAGGACGTCTCAGCTATTCTCTACCAATAGACAGGATGTCTCAGCTATTCTCTACTATTCTCTACCAGCAGACAGGACGTCTCAGCTATTCTCTACCAGCAGACAGGACGTCTCAGCTATTCTCTACCAGCAGACAGGACGTCTCAGCTATTCTCTACTATTCTCTACCAGCAGACAGGATGTCTCAGCTATTCTCTACTATTCTCTACCAGTAGACAGGATGTCTCAGCTATTCTCTACCAGTAGACAGGATGTCTCTACTATTCTCTACCAGTAGACAGGATGTCTCTACTATTCTCTACCAGCAGACAGGATGTCTCAGCTATTCTCTACTATTCTCTACCAGCAGACAGGATGTCTCAGCTATTCTCTACTATTCTCTACCAGCAGACAGGATGTCTCAGCTATTCTCTACTATTCTCTACCAGTAGACAGGATGTCTCAGCTATTCTCTACTATTCTCTACCAGCAGACAGGATGTCTCAGCTATTCTCTACCAGCAGACAGGATGTCTCAGCTATTCTCTACTATTCTCTACCAGTAGACAGGATGTCTCAGTTATTCTCTACTATTCTCTACCAGTAGACAGGATGTCTCAGCTATTCTCTACTATTCTCTACCAGCAGACAGGATGTCTCAGCTATTCTCTACTATTCTCTACCAGTAGACAGGACGTCTCAGCTATTCTCTACTATTCTCTACCAGCAGACAGGACGTCTCAGCTATTCTCTACCAGCAGACAGGATGTCTCAGCTATTCTCTACTATTCTCTACCAGCAGACAGGATGTCTCAGCTATTCTCTACCAGCAGACAGGATGTCTCAGCTATTCTCTACTATTCTCTACCAGCAGACAGGATGTCTCAGCTATTCTCTACTATTCTCTACCAGCAGACAGGATGTCTCAGCTATTCTCTACTATTCTCTACCAGCAGACAGGATGTCTCAGCTATTCTCTACCAGCAGACAGGATGTCTCAGCTATTCTCTACTATTCTCTACCAGCAGACAGGACGTCTCAGCTATTCTCTACTATTCTCTACCAGCAGACAGGACGTCTCAGCTATTCTCTACCAGTAGACAGGACGTCTCAGCTATTCTCTACTATTCTCTACCAGCAGACAGGATGTCTCAGCTATTCTCTACTATTCTCTACCAGCAGACAGGATGTCTCAGCTATTCTCTACTATTCTCTACCAGCAGACAGGACGTCTCAGCTATTCTCTACCAGCAGACAGGATGTCTCAGCTATTCTCTACTATTCTCTACCAGCAGACAGGATGTCTCAGCTATTCTCTACTATTCTCTACCAGCAGACAGGATGTCTCAGCTATTCTCTACTATTCTCTACCAGCAGACAGGACGTCTCAGCTATTCTCTACCAGCAGACAGGATGTCTCTACTATTCTCTACTATTCTCTACCAGCAGACAGGACGTCTCAGCTATTCTCTACCAGCAGACAGGATGTCTCTACTATTCTCTACTATTCTCTACCAGCAGACAGGACGTCTCAGCTATTCTCTACCAGCAGACAGGACGTCTCAGCTATTCTCTACCAGCAGACAGGACGTCTCAGCTATTCTCTACCAGCAGACAGGATGTCTCAGCTATTCTCTACCAGCAGACAGGATGTCTCTACTATTCTCTACTATTCTCTACCAGCAGACAGGACGTCTCAGCTATTCTCTACCAGCAGACAGGATGTCTCAGCTATTCTCTACCAGCAGACAGGATGTCTCAGCTATTCTCTACTATTCTCTACCAGCAGACAGGACGTCTCAGCTATTCTCTACTATTCTCTACCAGTAGACAGGATGTCTCAGCTATTCTCTACCAGCAGACAGGATGTCTCAGCTATTCTCTACCAGCAGACAGGATGTCTCAGCTATTCTCTACTATTCTCTACCAGCAGACAGGACGTCTCAGCTATTCTCTACTATTCTCTACCAGTAGACAGGATGTCTCAGCTATTCTCTACCAGTAGACAGGATGTCTCTACTATTCTCTACCAGTAGACAGGATGTCTCAGCTATTCTCTACCAGTAGACAGGATGTCTCTACTATTCTCTACCAGTAGACAGGATGTCTCTACTATTCTCTACCAGCAGACAGGATGTCTCAGCTATTCTCTACTATTCTCTACCAGTAGACAGGATGTCTCAGCTATTCTCTACTATTCTCTACCAGCAGACAGGACGTCTCAGCTATTCTCTACTATTCTCTACCAGTAGACAGGATGTCTCAGCTATTCTCTACTATTCTCTACCAGCAGACAGGATGTCTCAGCTATTCTCTACTATTCTCTACCAGTAGACAGGATGTCTCAGCTATTCTCTACCAGTAGACAGGATGTCTCTACTATTCTCTACCAGCAGACAGGATGTCTCAGCTATTCTCTACTATTCTCTACCAACAGACAGGATGTCTCAGCTATTCTCTACTATTCTCTACCAGTAGACAGGATGTCTCAGCTATTCTCTACTATTCTCTACCAGCAGACAGGATGTCTCAGCTATTCTCTACCAGTAGACAGGATGTCTCTACTATTCTCTACCAGCAGACAGGATGTCTCAGCTATTCTCTACTATTCTCTACCAGTAGACAGGATGTCTCAGCTATTCTCTACTATTCTCTACCAACAGACAGGATGTCTCAGCTATTCTCTACTATTCTCTACCAGTAGACAGGATGTCTCAGCTATTCTCTACCAGCAGACAGGATGTCTCAGCTATTCTCTACTATTCTCTACCAGCAGACAGGATGTCTCAGCTATTCTCTACTATTCTCTACCAGCAGACAGGATGTCTCAGCTATTCTCTACTATTCTCTACCAGCAGACAGGATGTCTCAGCTATTCTCTACCAGCAGACAGGATGTCTCAGCTATTCTCTACTATTCTCTACCAGCAGACAGGATGTCTCAGCTATTCTCTACTATTCTCTACCAGCAGACAGGATGTCTCAGCTATTCTCTACCAGCAGACAGGATGTCTCAGCTATTCTCTACCAGCAGACAGGATGTCTCAGCTATTCTCTACCAGCAGACAGGATGTCTCAGCTATTCTCTACCAGTAGACAGGATGTCTCAGCTATTCTCTACTATTCTCTACCAGTAGACAGGATGTCTCAGCTATTCTCTACCAGTAGACAGGATGTCTCAGCTATTCTCTACTATTCTCTACCAGTAGACAGGATGTCTCAGCTATTCTCTACTATTCTCTACCAGTAGACAGGATGTCTCAGCTATTCTCTACTATTCTCTACCAGCAGACAGGATGTCTCAGCTATTCTCTACTATTCTCTACCAGCAGACAGGATGTCTCAGCTATTCTCTACTATTCTCTACCAGCAGACAGGATGTCTCAGCTATTCTCTACTATTCTCTACCAGTAGACAGGATGTCTCAGCTATTCTCTACTATTCTCTACCAGCAGACAGGATGTCTCAGCTATTCTCTACTATTCTCTACCAGCAGACAGGATGTCTCAGCTATTCTCTACTATTCTCTACCAGCAGACAGGATGTCTCAGCTATTCTCTACCAGCAGACAGGATGTCTCAGCTATTCTCTACTATTCTCTACCAGCAGACAGGATGTCTCAGCTATTCTCTACTATTCTCTACCAGCAGACAGGACGTCTCAGCTATTCTCTACTATTCTCTACCAGTAGACAGGACGTCTCAGCTATTCTCTACTATTCTCTACCAGCAGACAGGATGTCTCAGCTATTCTCTACCAGCAGACAGGATGTGTCAGCTATTCTCTACTATTCTCTACCAGTAGACAGGATGTCTCAGCTATTCTCTACCAGCAGACAGGATGTCTCAGCTATTCTCTACCAGCAGACAGGATGTCTCAGCTATTCTCTACTATTCTCTACCAGCAGACAGGATGTCTCAGCTATTCTCTACTATTCTCTACCAACAGACAGGATGTCTCAGCTATTCTCTACTATTCTCTACCAGCAGACAGGACGTCTCAGCTATTCTCTACTATTCTCTACCAGCAGACAGGATGTCTCAGCTATTCTCTACTATTCTCTACCAGCAGACAGGATGTCTCAGCTATTCTCTACTATTCTCTACCAGTAGACAGGATGTCTCAGCTATTCTCTACCAGCAGACAGGATGTCTCAGCTATTCTCTACTATTCTCTACCAGCAGACAGGATGTCTCAGCTATTCTCTACTATTCTCTACCAGTAGACAGGATGTCTCAGCTATTCTCTACCAGCAGACAGGATGTCTTTATTTGGTCCTGTTGTGCTCCTATTCTCTACCAGTAGACAGGATGTCTTTATTTGGTCATGATGTGCTCCTATTCTCTACCAGTAGACAGGATGTCTTTATTTGGTCATGATGTGCTCCTATTCTCTACCAGTAGACAGGATGTCTTTATTTGGTCATGATGTGCTCCTATTCTCTACCAGTAGACAGGATGTCTTTATTTGGTCATGATGTGCTCCTATTCTCTACCAGTAGACAGGATGTCTTTATTTGGTCATGATGTGCTCCTATTCTCTACCAGTAGACAGGATGTCTTTATTTGGTCATGATGTGCTCCTATTCTCTACCAGTAGACAGGATGTCTCAGCTATTCTCTACCAGTAGACAGGATGTCTTTATTTGGTCCTGATGTCTCAGCTATTCTCTACCAGTAGACAGGATGTCTTTATTTGGTCATGATGTGATCCTATTCTCTACCAGTAGACAGGATGTCTTTATTTGGTCATGATGTGCTCCTATTCTCTACCAGTAGACAGGATGTCTCAGTTATTCTCTACTATTCTCTACCAGTAGACAGGATGTCTCAGCTATTCTCTACTATTCTCTACCAGCAGACAGGACGTCTCAGCTATTCTCTACCAGTAGACAGGATGTCTCAGCTATTCTCTACCAGTAGACAGGATGTCTCAGCTATTCTCTACCAGTAGACAGGATGTCTCAGCTATTCTCTACTATTCTCTACCAGTAGACAGGATGTCTCAGCTATTCTCTACTATTCTCTACCAGTAGACAGGATGTCTCAGCTATTCTCTACTATTCTCTACCAGCAGACAGGATGTCTCAGCTATTCTCTACTATTCTCTACCAGCAGACAGGACGTCTCAGCTATTCTCTACTATTCTCTACCAGTAGACAGGACGTCTCAGCTATTCTCTACTATTCTCTACCAGTAGACAGGATGTCTCAGTTATTCTCTACTATTCTCTACCAGTAGACAGGATGTCTCAGCTATTCTCTACTATTCTCTACCAGCAGACAGGATGTCTCAGCTATTCTCTACTATTCTCTACCAGTAGACAGGATGTCTCAGCTATTCTCTACTATTCTCTACCAGCAGACAGGATGTCTCAGCTATTCTCTACCAGCAGACAGGATGTCTCAGCTATTCTCTACTATTCTCTACCAGTAGACAGGATGTCTCAGCTATTCTCTACTATTCTCTACCAGTAGACAGGATGTCTCAGCTATTCTCTACTATTCTCTACCAGTAGACAGGATGTCTCAGCTATTCTCTACTATTCTCTACCAGCAGACAGGATGTCTCAGCTATTCTCTACCAGCAGACAGGATGTCTCAGCTATTCTCTACCAGCAGACAGGATGTCTCAGCTATTCTCTACTATTCTCTACCAGTAGACAGGATGTCTCAGCTATTCTCTACTATTCTCTACCAGTAGACAGGATGTCTCAGCTATTCTCTACTATTCTCTACCAGTAGACAGGATGTCTCAGCTATTCTCTACTATTCTCTACCAGTAGACAGGATGTCTCAGCTATTCTCTACCAGCAGACAGGATGTCTCAGCTATTCTCTACTATTCTCTACCAGTAGACAGGATGTCTCAGCTATTCTCTACTATTCTCTACCAGTAGACAGGATGTCTCAGCTATTCTCTACTATTCTCTACCAGCAGACAGGATGTCTCAGCTATTCTCTACTATTCTCTACCAGCAGACAGGATTCAGCTATTCTCTACTATTCTCTACCAGCAGACAGGATGTCTCAGCTATTCTCTACTATTCTCTACCAGCAGACAGGATGTCTCAGCTATTCTCTACTATTCTCTACCAGTAGACAGGACGTCTCAGCTATTCTCTACCAGTAGACAGGATGTCTCAGCTATTCTCTACTATTCTCTACCAGCAGACAGGATGTCTCTACTATTCTCTACCAGCAGACAGGATGTCTCAGCTATTCTCTACTATTCTCTACCAGCAGACAGGATGTCTCAGCTATTCTCTACTATTCTCTACCAGTAGACAGGATGTCTCAGCTATTCTCTACCAGCAGACAGGATGTCTCAGCTATTCTCTACTATTCTCTACCAGCAGACAGGATGTCTCAGCTATTCTCTACCAGTAGACAGGATGTCTCAGCTATTCTCTACCAGTAGACAGGATGTCTCAGCTATTCTCTACCAGCAGACAGGATGTCTCAGCTATTCTCTACTATTCTCTACCAGCAGACAGGATGTCTCAGCTATTCTCTACCAGCAGACAGGATGTCTCAGCTATTCTCTACTATTCTCTACCAGTAGACAGGATGTCTCAGCTATTCTCTACTATTCTCTACCAGCAGACAGGACGTCTCAGCTATTCTCTACTATTCTCTACCAGCAGACAGGATGTCTCAGCTATTCTCTACTATTCTCTACCAGCAGACAGGATGTCTCAGCTATTCTCTACTATTCTCTACCAGCAGACAGGATGTCTCAGCTATTCTCTACTATTCTCTACCAGTAGACAGGATGTCTCAGCTATTCTCTACCAGCAGACAGGATGTCTCAGCTATTCTCTACCAGCAGACAGGATGTCTCAGCTATTCTCTACCAGTAGACAGGATGTCTCAGCTATTCTCTACTATTCTCTACCAGTAGACAGGATGTCTCAGCTATTCTCTACTATTCTCTACCAGCAGACAGGATGTCTCTACTATTCTCTACCAGCAGACAGGATGTCTCAGCTATTCTATACTATTCTCTACCAGCAGACAGGATGTCTCAGCTATTCTCTACCAGTAGACAGGATGTCTCAGCTATTCTCTACCAGCAGACAGGATGTCTCAGCTATTCTCTACTATTCTCTACCAGCAGACAGGATGTCTCAGCTATTCTCTACTATTCTCTACCAGCAGACAGGATGTCTCAGCTATTCTCTACCAGTAGACAGGATGTCTTTATTTGGTCATGATGTGATCCTATTCTCTACCAGTAGACAGGATGTCTTTATTTGGTCATGATGTGCTCCTATTCTCTACCAGTAGACAGGATGTCTTTATTTGGTCATGATGTGCTCCTATTCTCTACCAGTAGACAGGATGTCTTTATTTGGTCATGATTACTGCTTCCCTTTTCTAAAACATCACAAAAAATAGACTCCAGTAAGTGTTCATTCAGAGGAATAGACATGTGTGAGTTTGTGTGTGTGTGTGTGGGGGGGGGGGGTAGTGTGTGAGTGTGTGTGGGGGGGGGGGGGGGTAGTGTGTGAGTGTGTGGGGTGGCGGGGGCTAAAACAGTGTGTGAGTGTGTGTAGGTGAGTGTGTGTGTGTGGGGGGGGGGGGTAGTGTGTGAGTGTGTGTGTGTGTGTGTGGGGTGGCGGGGGGGTAGTGTGTGAGTGTGTGTAGGTGAGTGTGTGTGTGTGGGGGGGGTAGTGTGTGAGTGTGTGGGGTGGCGGGGGGGGGGGTGTGTGTGTGTGTGTGTGTGTGTGGGGGGGGGGTAGTGTGTGTCATCCTGCTATTATCTGTGTGATGGATCATTTCTCTCTCTGTCAGTCTGTGGTTCCCCAGGCTAAAACAACCTTTGCACAGAGAAACACGTGTGTGTGTGTGTGTGTGTGTGTGTGTGTGTGTGTGTGTGTGTGTGTGTGTGTGTGTGTGTGTGTGTGTGTGTGTGTGTGTGTGTGTGTGTGTGTGGTGTGTGTGATGGGGAAGGGTTACTGGAGGGAGGCCATGATGTGATGATGTGATGTTACACACGGTTTCTGTGTACTGGAGGAAATACTGTTTAATCATACCAATATAATGAAACCACCAAAGTAGAATTTCTGCCAATGTGTGGATGTAAGTAATATTAACTATAAAGTGGAGTGAAACTCAACCCTTTTCTATCGCCCTCTCTGTCTCTCTCTCTCCCTCTCTCCCTCCCTCTCTCCCTCTCTCTCTCCTTCTCTCTCTCTCTCTCTCTCTCTCTCTCTCTCTCTCTCTCTCTCTCTCTCTCTGTCTCTCTCTGTCTCTCTGTCTTTCTCTGTCTCTCTCCTCTCTCCCCCCCTCTCTCTCTCTCTCTCTCTCTGTCTCTCTGTCTCTCTCTCTCTCTGTCTCTCTCTCTCTCTCTCTGTCTCTCTCTCTCCAGGTATATGAAGAATGTAACATGGGAAGGTAGAGACTTGTCGTTTACAGAAGATGGTTACCAGCAGAACCCCAAGCTGGTCGTCATCGTTCTCAATAAGGAACGAGAATGGGAGAAGGTAAAACAACCCGTGTGTGTGTGTGTGTGTGTGTGTGTGTGTGTTTACTAAATATGTATTTAAAATGTATGGAGAGTCAGGGGCAACTCCAACACTCAGACATCCTTTACTAAATATGCACTTGTGTTTAGTGAGTACGCCAGATCAGAGGCAGGAGGTCCATTTTCCTGTCATGCGCACAATTCAAAATGTAACGAGTATTTTTGGGGAGTCAGGTAAAAAGTACATCATTTTCTTCATGAATGTAGTGAAGTAAAAGTTGTTAAAAAATATAAATAGTAAAGTACAGTAATTGCTGGGGTCCTAATCTGAGTCTGCATCTAGTGGGATTACTTTACAGAGTATCTCATCTAGTGGGATTACCTTACAGAGTATCTCATCTAGTGGGATTACTTTACAGAGTATCTCATCTAGTGGGATTACTTCACAGAGTATCTCATCTAGTGGGATTACTTTACAGAGTATATAATCTTTCTAGTGGGATTACTTTACAGAGTATATCATCTTTCTAGTGGGATTACTTTACAGAGTATATCATCTTTCTAGTGGGATTACTTTACAGAGTATCTCATCTTTCTAGTGGGATTACTTTACAGAGTATCTCATCTAGTGGGAAGCGTTGAGTATTTTGGTTGGACGGGAGGAGTAATTGGAGGAGTAATTGGAGGAGTTGGACAACGGGGAGAATTGATCTGCTGTGGTCTGGCAGGAAACAATCGATAGAATGAATAGAGGAGATAATAGGAGAGGAGAGGAGGGGAGGAGAGAGGAGGGGAGGAGAGAGGAGGGGAGGAGAGAGGAGGGAGGGGATGAGAGGAAGGGAGTGGGGAGAGAGTGGAGGGGAGAAGAGAGGAGAGGGGAGGTGTGTGTGTGTGTGTCAGTGTGTGTGTGTGTCCGTGTGTCCGTGTGTGTGTCCATGTGTGTGTCCGTGTGTCCGTGTGTGTGTGTGTGTGTGTGTGTGTGTAGTCCCAGTACAAACTAATGGGTTTGAAACAGCAGCACCTGGCTCAGTCATTATTAAATGGCTGAGATCCATCTCCATATTTCTCTCTATAACTGGACTACATTACTACTGTACTCATACTGTGGAGAGGAGAGGAGAGGAGAGGAGAGGAGAGAAGAGGAGAGGAGGGGAGAGGAGGGGAGGGGGAGAGGAGAGGGAGGGGAGGGAGAGGAGAGGATAGGAGAGGAGAGGGAGGAGGGGAGGGGGAGGAGGAGAGAGGAGAGGAGAGGAGAGGAGAGGGAGGAGAGGAGAGGAGAGGAGGGAGGAGAGGGAGAGGAGAGGGAGGAGGGGAGGGGAGGAGAGGGAGAGGAGAGGAGGGGAGAGGAGGGAGAGGAGAGAGAGAGGGGGAGAGGAGATGAGGGGAGGGGAGAGGAGAGGGGAGAGGAGATGAGAGAGGAGAGGGGAGGAGAGGAGAGGGGAGGAGAGGAGAGGAGAGGGAGAGGAGAGGGAGGAGAGGAGGAGGAGAGGAGAGGGAGGGGAGGAGGAGAGGAGGGGAGGGGAGAGGAGAGGAGGGAGGGGAGAGGGAGGAGGGGAGAGGGAGGGGAGAGGAGGGAGAGGGGGAGAGGAGGGGAGAGGGAGGAGAGCAGGGGAGGGGGAGAGGAGAGGAGAGGGAGGGAGAGGAGAGGAGGGGATGAGAGGAGAGGAGGGGAGGGGGAGGGGAGAGGAGAGGAGGAGGGAGGGAGGAGGGGAGGGGAGAGGGAGAGGAGAGGAGAGGAGGGGAGGGGGGGGAGGAGGAGAGGGGAGAGGAGGAGGGGATGAGAGGAGAGAGGAGGGGAGAGGAGAGGAGAGGAGAGAGGAGGGGAGAGGAGAGGAGAGGAGTGGAAAGGAGAGGAGGGGAGGGGAGAGGAGATGAGAGGAGGGGAGGGGAGAGGAGATGAGAGGAGGGGAGGGGAGAGGAGCGGAGAGAGGAGGGGATGAGAGGAGGGGAGAGGAGACGGGATGATAGGAGAGGAGAGGAGAGGAGAGAGTAGAGGAGGGGAGAGGAGAGGGGATGATAGGATAGGAGAGGAGAGGAGAGAGGAGGAGATGAGAGGAGAGGAGGGGAGAGGAGAGGAGAGAGTAGAGGAGGGGATAGGAGAGGAGAGGAGAGAGGAGGAGATGAGAGGAGAGGAGGGAGAGGAGGGGAGGAGAGGAGGAGGGGAGGAGGGGGAGGGGAGAGGAGAGGAGAGGGAAAGGAGGGGAGAGGAGAGGGAGAGGAGAGGAGGGGAGAGGAGAGGGAGAGGGAGGAGAGGGAGGGGGATGAGAGGAGGGGAGAGGAGGGAGGGGGAGAGGGGAGAGGAGGGAGAGAGGAGGGAGAGGGAGGGGGGAGAGGGGAGAGGGGGGGAGGGGAGGGGAGAGGAGGGGAGAGGGAGAGGGGAGAGGAGGAGGGAGAGGAGGGGATGAGAGGGAGAGGGAGGGGAGGGGAGGGGAGAGGAGAGGGAGAGCAGGGGGGGGGAGAGGAGGAGAGGAGAGGGAGAGGAGGGGAGAGGAGGAGGGGATGAGAGGAGAGGGGAGGGGAGGGGAGAGGAGAGGGAGGAGAGGGAGGGGGAGGGGAGAGGAGGGGAGGAGAGGGAGGAGGAGAGGAGAGGGGAGAGGAGAGGAGAGGAGGGAGGAGAGGAGAGGGAGGGAGAGGAGGAGGGGGGGAGAGGAGAGGAGAGGAGGGGAGGAGGGGATGAGAGGAGGGAGAGGAGGGGAGGAGGGGAGAGAGGAGAGGAGAGGGAGGGGAGGGAGGAGAGGAGAGGAGAGGAGAGGGGTGGAGGGGGAGGGGGGGAGGAGAGGAGAGGAGGGGGAGAGGAGAGGAGGGGGGGAGGGAGAGGAGGGGAGGGGATGAGAGGAGGGGAGGGGAGGGAGAGGGGGAGAGGAGAGGAGGGTAGAGGAGGGGAGGGGAGGGGGGAGGGGAGAGGGGAGAGGAGAGATGAGGGGATGAGAGGAGAG
>NW_027016141.1:25000-30000 GCF_036934945.1 Oncorhynchus masou masou | reverse complement strand
AGGTCTATCTAGATAATAGAATGGTGTGTTGAAGAGGTTGACATGGAAACAGATCTATCTAGATAACAGAATGGTGTGTTGAAGAGGTTGACATGGAAACAGGTCTATCTAGATAATAGAATGGTGTGTTGAAGAGGTTGACATGGAAACAGGTCTATCTAGATAATAGAATGGTGTGTTGTAGAGGTTGACATGGAAAAAGGTCTATCTAGATAATAGAATGGTGTGTTGTTGACATGGAAACAGGTCTATCTAGATAATAGAATGGTGTTTTGTAGAGGTTGACATGGAAACAGGCCTATCTAGATAATGGAATGGTGTTTTGACATGGAAACAGGTCTATCTAGATAATAGAATGGTGTGTTGAAGAGGTTGACATGGAAACAGATCTATCTAGATAACAGAATGGTGTGTTGAAGAGGTTGACATGGAAACAGGTCTATCTAGATAATATAATGGTGTGTTGAAGAGGTTGACATGGAAACAGATCTATCTAGATAATAGAATGGTGTGTTGTTGACATGGAAACAGGTCTATCTAGATAATAGAATGGTGTGTTGAAGAGGTTGACATGGAAACAGGTCTATCTAGATAATAGAATGGTGTGTTGTAGAGGTTGACATGGAAAAAGGTCTATCTAGATAATAGAATGGTGTGTTGTTGACATGGAAACAGGTCTATCTAGATAATAGAATGGTGTGTTGAAGAGGTTGACATGGAAACAGGTCTATCTAGATAATAGAATGGTGTGTTGTAGAGGTTGACATGGAAAAAGGTCTATCTAGATAATAGAATGGTGTGTTGTTGACATGGAAACAGGTCTATCTAGATAATAGAATGGTGTTTTGTAGAGGTTGACATGGAAACAGGCCTATCTAGATAATGGAATGGTGTTTTGACATGGAAACAGGTCTATCTAGATAATAGAATGGTGTGTTGAAGAGGTTGACATGGAAACAGATCTATCTAGATAACAGAATGGTGTGTTGAAGAGGTTGACATGGAAACAGGTCTATCTAGATAATATAATGGTGTGTTGAAGAGGTTGACATGGAAACAGGTCTATCTAGATAATAGAATGGTGTGTTGTAGAGGTTGACATGAAAACAGGTCTATCTAGATAATAGAATGGTGTGTTGTAGAGGTTGACATGGAAACAGGTCTATCTAGATAATAGAATAGTGTGTTGTTGACATGGAAACAGGTCTATCTAGATAATAGAATGGTGTGTTGTAGAGGTTGACATGGAAACAGGCCTATCTAGATAATAGAATGTTGTGTTGTAGAGGTTGACATGGAAACAGGTCTATCTAGATAATAGAATGGTGTGTTGAAGAGGTTGACATGGAAACAGATCTATCTAGATAATAGAATGGTGTGTTGTAGAGGTTGACATGGAAAAAGGTCTATCTAGATAATAGAATGGTGTGTTGTTGACATGGAAACAGGTCTATCTAGATAATAGAATGGTGTTTTGTAGAGGTTGACATGGAAACAGGCCTATCTAGATAATGGAATGGTGTTTTGACATGGAAACAGGTCTATCTAGATAATAGAATGGTGTGTTGAAGAGGTTGACATGGAAACAGATCTATCTAGATAACAGAATGGTGTGTTGAAGAGGTTGACATGGAAACAGGTCTATCTAGATAATATAATGGTGTGTTGAAGAGGTTGACATGAAAACAGGTCTATCTAGATAATAGAATGGTGTGTTGTAGAGGTTGACATGGAAACAGGTCTATCTAGATAATAGAATAGTGTGTTGTTGACATGGAAACAGGTCTATCTAGATAATAGAATGGTGTGTTGTAGAGGTTGACATGGAAACAGGCCTATCTAGATAATAGAATGTTGTGTTGTAGAGGTTGACATGGAAACAGGTCTATCTAGATAATAGAATGGTGTGTTGAAGAGGTTGACATGGAAACAGATCTATCTAGATAATAGAATGGTGTGTTGTAGAGGTTGACATGGAAAAAGGTCTATCTAGATAATAGAATGGTGTGTTGTTGACATGGAAACAGGTCTATCTAGATAATAGAATGGTGTTTTGTAGAGGTTGACATGGAAACAGGCCTATCTAGATAATGGAATGGTGTTTTGACATGGAAACAGGTCTATCTAGATAATAGAATGGTGTGTTGAAGAGGTTGACATGGAAACAGATCTATCTAGATAACAGAATGGTGTGTTGAAGAGGTTGACATGGAAACAGGTCTATCTAGATAATATAATGGTGTGTTGAAGAGGTTGACATGGAAACAGGTCTATCTAGATAATAGAATGGTGTGTTGAAGAGGTTGACATGGAAACAGGCCTATCTAGATAATAGAATGGTGTGTTGTAGAGGTTGACATGAAAACAGGTCTATCTAGATAATAGAATGGTGTGTTGTAGAGGTTGACATGGAAACAGGTCTATCTAGATAATAGAATAGTGTGTTGTTGACATGGAAACAGGTCTATCTAGATAATAGAATGGTGTGTTGTAGAGGTTGACATGGAAACAGGTCTATCTAGATAATAGAATGGTGTGTTGAAGAGGTTGACATGGAAACAGATCTATCTAGATAATAGAATGGTGTGTTGTAGAGGTTGACATGGAAACAGGTCTATCTAGATAATAGAATGGTGTGTTGAAGAGGTTGACATGGAAACAGGTCTATCTAGATAATAGAATGGTGTGTTGTAGAGGTTGACATGGAAACAAGTCTATCTAGATAATAGAATGGTGTGTTTTAGAGGTTGACATGTAAACAGGTCTATCTAGATAATAGAATGTTGTGTTGTAGAGGTTGACATGGAAACAGGCCTATCTAGATAATAGAAGGGTGTGTTGTAGAGGTTGACATGGAAACAGGTCTATCTAGATAATAGAATGGTGTGTTGTAGAGGTTGACAGGGAAACAGGTTTATCTAGATAATAGAATGTTGTGTTGTAGAGGTTGACATGGAAACAGGTCTATCTAGATAATAGAATGGTGTGTTGTAGAGGTTGACATGGAAACAGATCTATCTCGATAATAGAATGGTGTGTTGACATGGAAACAGGTCTATCTAGATAATAGAATGGTGTGTTTTTGACATGGAAACAGGTCTATCTCGATAATAGAATGTTGTGTTGTAGAGGTTGACATGGAAACAGGTCTATCTAGATAATAGAATGGTGTGTTTTTGACATGGAAACAGGTCTATCTAGATAATATAATGTTGTGCTGTAGAGGTTGACATGGAAACAGGTCTATCTTGATAACAGAATGTTGTGTTGTAGAGGTCTACAGAATGGGCAGTACAAGAATAGTTATAAATGTTTTTTTGGGGAGGTGGTGAGATAAGTCAAGGAAAGAGCCAAGGGGAGGAGCCAAGGGAATGAGCCAAGGAAAGAGCCAAGGAATGAGCCAAGGGCATGAGCCAAGGTAAGAGCCAAGGGGATGAGCCAAGGAATGAGCCAAGGAGGGAGCCAAGGAGGGAGCCAAGAAGGGAACCAAAGAATGAGCCAAGTGAAAGAGCCAAGGAAAGAGCCAAGGAAAGAGCCAATGGGATGAGCCAAGGAATGAGCCAAGGAAAGAGCCAATGGGATGAGCCAATGGGATGAGCCAAGGGGATGAGCCAAGGGGATGAGCCAAGGAAAAAGCCAAGGAAAGAGCCAAGGAATTAGTCAAGGGAATTAGTCAAGGGAATTAGTCAAGGGAATGAGCCAAGGAATGAGCCAAGGGAATGAGCCAAGGGGGAAAGAGCGATGTTTGAGTTAAATTTGATGGGAGTTGTCTGTGTCAAGGAAAGAGCCCGAGTACAGGTCCTTCCCAATGCTCTCTTATCAAGCCATTTAGATAGGTCCTTCCCAATGCTCTCTTATCAAGCCATGTAGATAGGTCCTTCCCAATGCTCTCTTATCAAGCCATTTAGATATGTCCTTCCCAATGCTCTCTTATCAAGCCGTGTAGATAGGTCCTTCCCAATGCTCTCTTATCAAGCCATGTAGATAGGTCCTTCCCAATGCTCTCTTATCAAGCCATGTAGATAGGTCCTTCCCAGTGCTCTCTTATCAAGCCATTTAGATAGGTCCTTCCCAGTGCTCTCTTATCAAGCCATGTAGATAGGTCCTTCCCAATGCTCTCTTATCAAGCCATGTAGATAGGTCCTTCCCAGTGCTCTCTTATCAAGTCATGTAGATAGGTCCTTCCCAATGCTCTCTTATCAAGCCATGTAGATAGGTCCTTCCCAATGCTCTCTTATCAAGCCATGTAGATAGGTCCTTCCCAATGCTCTCTTATCAAGCCATGTAGATAGGTCCTTCCCAATGCTCTCTTATCAAGCCATGTAGATAGGTCCTTCCCAATGCTCTCTTATCAAGCCATGTAGACAGGTCCTTCCCAGTGCTCTCTTATCAAGCCATTCAGATAGGTCCTTCCCAATGCTCTCTTATCAAGCCATGTAGATAGGTCCTTCCCAATGCTCTCTTATCAAGCCATGTAGATAGGTCCTTCCCAGTGCTCTCTTATCAAGCCATGTAGATAGGTCCTTCCCAGTGCTCTCTTATCAAGCCATGTAGATAGGTCCTTCCCAATGCTCTCTTATCAAGCCATGTAGATAGGTCCTTCCCAATGCTCTCTTATCAAGCCATGTAGATAGGTCCTTCCCAATGCTCTCTTATCAAGCCATGTAGATAGGTCCTTCCCAGTGCTCTCTTATCAAGCCATGTAGATAGGTCCTTCCCAGTGCTCTCTTATCAAGCCATGTAGATAGGTCCTTCCCAGTGCTCTCTTATCAAGCCATGTAGATAGGTCCTTCCTAGTGCTCTCTTATCAAGTCATGTAGATAGGTCCTTCCCAGTGCTCTCTTATCAAGCCATGTAGATAGGTCCTTCCCAGTGCTCTCTTATCAAGCCATGTAGATAGGTCCTTCCCAATGCTCTCTTATCAAGCCATGTAGATAGGTCCTTCCCAATGCTCTCTTATCAAGCCATGTAGATAGGTCCTTCCCAATGCTCTCTTATCA
>NW_027016141.1:0-15000 GCF_036934945.1 Oncorhynchus masou masou | reverse complement strand
TATATATATATATATATATATATATATATATATATATATATACGCACAGCTGGGACCCTCATTATATATATATATATCTATCTTATTATCTCTCTATCTCTCTGTCTCTATATATATATATATATATATCCATCTCTGTCTGTTTATCTCTCTATCTCTCTCTCTCTATCTCTCTCTGTCTCTCTATATATATATATATCCATCTCTCTCTATCTCTCTCTCTCACCATCCACCCTTTGATTTCTGATACTTAGTTGTAGAGACCGTTGTGACCTTTGCTGTTTGGACTTTAGTGGTTAGTTGGTCAGTTTGACGGCTAAAGGACATCTCTTCCCCATTACAATATATCTACAAGTTAAATGAGGGTCCCAGGTGTGTGTTTGTTTGTTTCTGAACAATGCTGTCTTAAATTCACACACACAGATGGCTGGGTGATTACCCATGGAGAACTGTCACAGAGGAGAGGAGAGGAGAGGAGAGAGGAGAGGGGTGAGGGAAGGAGAGGAGGGAGGAGAGGAGGGGTGAGGGAAGGAGAGGAGGGTGAGGGAAGGAGAGGAGGGTTGAAGGAAGGAGAGGAGAGCTGGAAAAAGAGGGAGAGAAACAACTCTGCCCACCTCTGCACCAATCAGCACAACTCTGATCAACTCTGCCCACCTCTGCACCAATCAGCACAATTCTGATCAACTCTGCCCACCTCTGCACCAATCAGCACAACTCTGATCAACTCTGCCCAACTCTGCCCACCTCTGCACCAATCAGCTCAACTCTGCCCAACTCCGCCCACCTCTGCACCAATCAGCACAACTCTTCACAACTCTGAGTCAGTACAGTGAGTCAGTATATTGCAGTGAGTCTGTACAGTGAGTCAGTACAGTAAGTCAGTACAGTGAGTCAATACATTACAGTGAGTCAGTACAGTTGTTCAGTACAGTGAGTCAGTACATTACAGTGAGTCAGTACAGTGAGTCAGTACAGTGAGTCAGTACAGTACAGTGAGTCCGTACAGTACAGTGAGTCAGTACAGTACTGTGCGTCAGTCCATGTTGGGGGGGGGAAGGGGGGGGTTCTTAAGCCTGTGACTGGTCCATGTTGGGGGGGAAGGGGGGGTTCTAAAGCCTGTGACTGGTCCATGTTGGGGGGGAAGGGGGGTTCTAAAGCCTGTGACTGGTCCATGTTGGGGGGGGAAGGGGGGTTCTAAAGCCTGTGACTGGTCCATGTTGGGGGGAAGGGGGGTTCTAAAGCCTGTGACTGGTCCATGTTGGGGGGAAGGGGGGTTCTAAAGCCTGTGACTGGTCCATGTTGGGGGGGAAGGGGGGGGGTTCTAAAGCCAATGACGTGTCCATGTTGGGGGGGGGTCCTAAAATCTTCAGCCAATGACGTGTCCATGTTGGGGAGGAGGGATTCTGAAATCTTCAGCCAATGAAAGATGTCTATATAAAGAAGGGTTATTGAAGTTTTCAGCCAATCACAGATGTCATTATTTGTGCGTTTCCACAGCAACACTACGGAGGCGGGCGGGACCTACATTAAAAAGTGCTGTAAAGGATTCTGCATCGACATCCTGAAGAAGATCGCGAAGTACGTAAAGTTCACCTACGATCTCTACCTGGTTACCAACGGTAAACATGGGAAGAAGATCAACAACGTGTGGAACGGGATGGTGGGAGAGGTGAGTGACTAATAAATATATGTTTTCATATCAGACAGGTGATTAGTAGTTGTCTCTGTCCTGCCTCATAGTTAAAACAACATCGTAGTTTACGCGGCTATTGGCTAAAGGCTAGTCTCAGCAATATACTGTAGCATCATTTTACTGTGTTTAGCTAAAGGCTAGTCTCAGCAATATGCTGTAGTATCATTTTACTGTGTTTAGCTAAAGGCTAAAGTCTAGTCTCAGCAATATACTGTAGTATCATTTTACTGTGTTTAGCTAATGGCTAAAGTCTAGTCTCAGCAATATACTGTAGCATCATTTTACTGTGTTTAGCTAATGGCTAAAGGCTAGTCTTAGCATTATACTGTAGTATCATTTTACTGTGTTTAGCTAATGGCTAAAGGCTAGTCTCAGCAATATACTGTATTATCATTTTACTGTGTTTAGCTAAAGTCTAGTCTCAGCAATATACTGTAGTATCATTTTACTGTGTTTAGCTAATGGCTAACGTCTAGTCTCAGCAATATACTGTAGTATCATTTTACTGTGTTTAGCTATTAGCTAAAGGCTAGTCTCAGCATTATACTGTAGCATCATTTTACTGTGTTTAGCTAATGGCTAAAGGCTAATCTCAGCAATATACTGTAGTATCATTTTGCTGTGTTTAGCTAATGGCTAAAGGCTAGTCTCAGCATTATACTGTAGCATCATTTTACTGTGTTTAGCTAATGGCTAAAGGCTAGTCTCAGCAATATACTGTAGTATCATTTTACTGTGTTTAGCTAATGGCTAAAGGCTAGTCTTAGCAATATACCGTAGTATCATTTTACTGTGTTTAGCTAAAGGCTAAAGGCTAGTCTCAGCAATATACCGTAGCATCATTTTACTGTGTATAGCTAATCGCTAAAGGCTAGTCTCAGCAATATACTGTAGTATCATTTTACTCTGTTTAGCTAATGGCTAAAGGCTAGTCTCAGCATTATACTGTAGTATCATTTTACTGTGTTTAGCTAATGGCTAAAGGCTAGTCTCAGCATTATACTGTAGCATCATTTTACTGTGTTTAGCTAATGGCTAAAGGCTAATCTCAGCAATATACTGTAGTATCATTTAACTGTGTTTAGCTAATGGCTAAAGGCTAGTCTCAGCATTATACTGTAGTATCATTTTACTGTGTTTAGCTAAAGGCTAAAGGCTAGTCTCAGCAATATACTGTAGTATCATTTTACTGTGTTTAGCTAATGGCTAAAGGCTAATCTCAGCAATATACTGTAGTATCATTTTACTGTGTTTAGCTAATGGCTAAAGGCTAATCTCAGCAATATACTGTAGTATCATTTTACTGTGTTTAGCTAATGGCTAAAGGCTAGTCTCAGCAATATACTGTAGTATCATTTTACTGTGTTTAGCTAATGGCTAAAGGCTAGTCTCAGCATTATACTGTAGTATCATTTTACTGTGTTTAGCTAATGGCTAAAGGCTAGTCTCAGCATTATACTGTAGTATCATTTTACTGTGTTTAGCTAATGGCTAAAGGCTAGTCTCAGCATTATACTGTAGTATCATTTTACTGTGTTTAGCTAATGGCTAAATGCTAATCTCAGCATTATACTGTAGTATAATTTTACTGTGTTTAGCTAATGGCTAAAGGCTAATCTCAGCATTATACTGTAGTATCATTTTACCATGTTTAGCTAATGGCTAAAGGCTAGTCTCAGCAATATACTGTAGTATCATTTTAATGTGTTTGGCTAATGGCTAAAGGCTAGTCTCAGCAATATACTGTAGTATCATTTTACTGTGTTTAGCTAATGGCTAAAGGCTAGTATCAGCAATATACTGTAGTATCATTTTACTGTGTTTAGCTAATGGCTAAAGGCTAGTCTCAGCAATATACTGTAGTATCATTTTACTGTGTTTAGCTAATGGCTAAAGGCTAGTATCAGCAATATACTGTAGTATCATTTTACTGTGTTTAGCTAATGGCTAAATGCTAATCTCAGCATTATACTGTAGTATAATTTTACTGTGTTTAGCTAATGGCTAAAGGCTAATCTCAGCATTATACTGTAGTATCATTTTACCATGTTTAGCTAATGGCTAAAGGCTAGTCTCAGCAATATACTGTAGTATCATTTTAATGTGTTTGGCTAATGGCTAAAGGCTAGTCTCAGCAATATACTGTAGTATCATTTTACTGTGTTTAGCTAATGGCTAAAGGCTAGTCTCAGCAATATACTGTAGTATCATTTTACTGTGTTTAGCTAATGGCTAAAGGCTAGTCTCAGCAATATACTGTAGCATCATTTTACTGTGTTTAGCTAAAGGCTAGTCTCAGCAATATACTGTAGTATCATTTTACTGTGTTTAGCTAAAGGCTAAATGCTAATCTCAGCATTATACTGTAGTATCATTTTACTGTGTTTAGCTAATGGCTAAAGGCTAGTCTCAGCAATATACCGTAGCATCATTTTACTGTGTTTAGCTAAAGGCTAGTCTCAGCAATATACCGTAGCATCATTTTACTGTGTTTAGCTAATGGCTAAAGGCTAGTCTCAGCAATATACTGTAGCATCATTTTACTGTGTTTAGCTAATGGCTAAAGGCTAGTCTCAGCAATATACTGTAGCATCATTTTACTGTGTTTAGCTAATGGCTAAAGGCTAGTCTCAGCAATATACTGTAGTATCATTTTACTGTGTTTAGCTAATGGCTAAAGGCTAATCTCAGCAATATACTGTAGCATTGTAATATACAGCGGTGAGTTCCTACTGACGACATCAACAACAAAACGCTAACACACTAGATTAAAGATTAACCCAGAATCTGTCTCTCCCTCCTGCACTCCATCTCTCTCCATGTCTTTCTCCCCCACTCTCCCTCCCTCCTCCCTCTCTCGTTCCCTCTCTCCCTCCCTCCTCACTCTCTCCTTCCCTCTCTCCTCCCTCTCTCCTTCTCTCTCCTTCCCTCCCTCCTCCCTCTCTCATTCCCTCCCTCCATCCCTCCCTCCCTCTCCCTCTCTCCTTCCCTCTCTCCTCCCTCTCTCCTTCTCTCTCCTCCCTCTCTCCTTCTCTCTCCTTCTCTCTCCTTCCCTCTCTCCTCCCTCTCTCCTTCCCTCCCTCCTCCCTCTCTCCTTCCCTCCCTCCTCCCTCCCTCCTTCCCTCTCTCCTCCCTCTCTCCTCCCTATCTCCTTCCCTCTCTCCTCCTTTCTCTCCTTCTCTCTCTCCTTCCTTCCCTCCCTCCCTCCTCCCTCTCTCACTTTTCCCTTCCCTCCGTCTTCCCCTCTCTTTCCCTTTCTCCTCCCTCTCTCCTTCCTTGCTTCCCTCCCTCCCTCCCTCCCAGGTGGTCTATAAGAAAGCTGTCATGGCCGTCGGCTCTCTGACGATCAATGAGGAGCGTTCTGAGGTCATCGATTTCTCCGTCCCGTTCGTGGAAACTGGAATAAGCGTCATGGTCTCCCGTAGCAACGGCACCGTCTCCCCGTCCGCCTTTCTTGGTAATCCTCCCCGTGTTTTGGGGACATTTGGGTTGTCTGTGTGTGTCTGTGTTGTTTCACCACCTGACAGATTGTGTTTATCAACATGTTTAAAAACAGAACTGTCCCTCTCATATTCTGTCAATACATGCTGCATCTGTTGGCTTCATTAAAACACACAGCACCACTAACAGTATTTAGGAAGACAGGACTGATCTACACAGCACCACTAACAGGACTGATCTATACAGCACCACTATCAGGACTGATCTATACAGCACCACTAACAGGACTGATCTAGACAGCACCACTAACAGGACTGATCTACACAGCACCACTAACAGTACTGATCTAGACAGCACCACTAACAGGACTGATCTAGACAGCACCACTAACAGGACTGATCTAGACAGCACCACTAACAGGACTGATCTATACAGCACCACTAACAGGACTGATCTATACAGCACCACTAACAGGGCTGATCTACACAGCACCACTAACAGGACTGATCTATACAGCACCACTAACAGGACTGATCTAGACAGCACCACTAACAGGACTGATCTAGACAGCACCACTAACAGGACTGATCTATACAGCACCACTAACAGGACTGATCTACACAGCACCACTAACAGGACTGATCTACACAGCACCACTAACAGGACTGATCTACACAGCACCACTAACAGGACTGATCTATACAGCACCACTAACAGGACTGATCTAGACAGCACCACTAACAGGACTGATCTATACAGCACCACTAACAGGACTGATCTATACAGCACCACTAACAGGACTGATCTATACAGCACCACTAACAGGACTGATCTAGACAGCACCACTAACAGGACTGATCTATACAGCACCACTAACAGGACTGATCTAGACAGCACCACTAACAGGACTGATCTAGACAGCACCACTAACAGGACTGATCTAGACAGCACCACTAACAGTATGGAGGAAGACAGGACTGATCTATACAGCACCACTAACAGGACTGATCTACACAGCACCACTAACAGGACTGATCTAGACAGCACCACTAACAGTATGGAGGAAGACAGGACTGATCTATACAGCACCACTAACAGGACTGATCTACACAGCACCACTAACAGGACTGATCTATACAGCACCACTAACAGGACTGATCTATACAGCACCACTAACAGGACTGATCTAGACAGCACCACTAACAGGACTGATCTACACAGCACCACTAACTTGACTGATCTATACAGCATCACTAACAGGACTGATCTAGACAGCACCACTAACAGGACTGATCTATACAGCACCACTAACAGGACTGATCTAGACAGCACCACTAACAGGACTGATCTATACAGTACCACTAACAGTATGGAGGAAGACAGGACTGATCTATACAGCACCACTAACAGGACTGATCTATACAGCACCACTAACAGGACTGATCTATACAGCACCACTAACAGGACTGATCTACACAGCACCACTAACAGGACTGATCTAGACAGCACCACTAACAGGACTGATCTATACAGTACCACTAACAGTATGGAGGAAGACAGGACTGATCTAGACAGCACCACTAACAGGACTGATCTACACAGCACCACTAACAGGACTGATCTATACAGCACCACTAACAGGACTGATCTAGACAGCACCACTAACAGGACTGATCTATACAGTACCACTAACAGTATGGAGGAAGACAGGACTGATCTAGACAGCACCACTAACAGGGCTGATCTACACAGCACCACTAACAGGACTGATCTATACAGCACCACTAACAGGACTGATCTAGACAGCACCACTAACAGGACTGATCTACACAGCACCACTAACAGGACTGATCTATACAGCACCACTAACAGGACTGATCTAGACAGCACCACTAACAGGACTGATCTAGACAGCACCACTAACAGGACTGATCTACACAGCACCACTAACAGGACTGATCTACACAGCACCACTAACAGTATGGAGGAAGACAGGACTGATCTAGACAGCACCACTAACAGGACTGATCTAGACAGCACCACTAACAGGACTGATCTATACAGCACCACTAACAGGACTGATCTACACAGCACCACTAACAGGACTGATCTAGACAGCACCACTAACAGGACTGATCTATACAGCACCACTAACAGGACTGATCTACACAGCACCACTAACAGGACTGATCTATACAGCACCACTAACAGTATGGAGGAAGACAGGACTGATCTAGACAGCACCACTAACAGGACTGATCTACACAGCACCACTAACAGGACTGATCTATACAGCATCACTAACAGGACTGATCTATACAGCACCACTAACAGAACTGATCTATACAGCACCACTAACAGGACTGATCTATACAACACCACTAACAGGACTGATCTATACAGCACCACAAACAGGACTGATCTACACAGCACCACTAACAGGACTGATCTATACAGCACCACTAACAGGCCTGATCTAGACAGCACCACTAACAGGACTGATCTACACAGCACCACTAACAGGACTGATCTAGACAGCACCACTAACAGGACTGATCTATACAGCACCACTAACAGGACTGATCTATACAGCACCACTAACAGGACTGATCTATACAGCACCACTAACAGGACTGATCTATACAGCACCACTAACAGGGCTGATCTACACAGCACCACTAACAGGGCTGATCTACACAGCACCACTAACAGGACTGATCTACACAACACCACTAACAGGACTGATCTAGACAGCACCACTAACAGGACTGATCTATACAGCACCACTAACAGGACTGATCTATACAGCACCACTAACAGGACTGATCTACACAGCACCACTAACAGGACTGATCTACACAGCACCACTAAAAGGACTGATCTACACAGCACCATTAACAGGACTGATCTATACAGCACCACTAACAGGACTGATCTAGACAGCACCACTAACAGGACTGATCTATACAGCACCACTAACAGGACTGATCTATACAGCACCACTAACAGGACTGATCTATACAGCACCACTAACAGGACTGATCTACACAGCACCACTAACAGGACTGATCTATACAGCACCACTAACAGGACTGATCTATACAGCACCACTAACAGGACTGATCTAGACAGCACCACTAACAGGACTGATCTATACAGCACCACTAACAGGACTGATCTATACAGCACCACTAACAGGACTGATCTAGACAGCACCACTAACAGGACTGATCTATACAGCACCACTAACAGGACTGATCTACACAGCACCAGAAACAGGACTGATCTAGACAGCACCACTAACAGGACTGGTCTATACAGCACCACTAACAGGACTGATCTAGACAGCACCACTAACAGGACTGATCTACACAACACCACTAACAGGACTGATCTACACAGCACCACTAACAGGACTGATCTATACAGCACCACTAACAGGACTGATCTATACAGCACCACTAACAGGCCTGATCTACACAGCACCACTAACAGGACTGATCTACACAGCTGATCTACACAGCACCACTAACAGGACTGATCTATACAGCACCACTAACAGGACTGATCTACACAGCACCACTAACAGGCCTGATCTATACAGCACCACTAACAGGACTGATCTATACAGCACCACTAACAGGCCTGATCTACACAGCACCACTAACAGGACTGATCTACACAGCTGATCTACACAGCACCACTAACAGGACTGATCTATACAGCACCACTAACAGGCCTGATCTACACAGCACCACTAACAGGACTGATCTACACAGCTGATCTACACAGCACCACTAACAGGACTGATCTATACAGCACCACTAACAGGCCTGATCTACACAGCTGATCTACACAGCACCACTAACAGGACTGATCTATACAGCACCACTAACAGGACTGATCTATACAGCACCACTAACAGGCCTGATCTATACAGCACCACTAACAGGACTGATCTATACAGCACCACTAACAGGCCTGATCTACACAGCACCACTAACAGGACTGATCTACACAGCTGATCTACACAGCACCACTAACAGGACTGATCTATACAGCACCACTAACAGGCCTGATCTACACAGCACCACTAACAGGACTGATCTACACAGCTGATCTACACAGCACCACTAACAGGACTGATCTATACAGCACCACTAACAGGCCTGATCTACACAGCTGATCTACACAGCACCACTAACAGGACTGATCTATACAGCACCACTAACAGGACTGATCTAGACAGCACCACTAACAGGACTGATCTATACAGCACCACTAACAGGACTGATCTATACAGCACCACTAACAGGACTGATCTATACAGCACCACTAACAGGACTGATCTATACAGCACCACTAACAGGACTGATCTATACAGCACCACTAACAGGACTGATCTACACAGCACCACTAACAGGACTGATCTACACAGCACCACTAACAGGACTGATCTACACAGCACCACAAAACAGGACTGATCTATACAGCACCACTAACAGGACTGATCTATACAGCACCACTAACAGGGCTGATCTATACAGCACCACTAACAGGACTGATCTATACAGCACCACTAACAGGACTGATCTATACAGCACCACTAACAGGCCTGATCTACACAGCACCACTAACAGGACTGATCTACACAGCACCACTAACAGGACTGATCTAGACAGCACCACTAACATGACTGATCTACACAGCACCACTAACAGTATGGAGGAAGACAGGACTGATCTATACAGCACCGCTAACAGGACTGTTCTACACAGCACCACTAACAGGACTGATCTATACAGCACCACTAACAGGGCTGATCTATACAGCACCACTAACAGTATGGAGGAAGACAGGACTGATCTATACAGCACCGCTAACAGGACTGATCTACACAGCACCACTAACAGGACTGATCTAGACAGCACCACTAACATGACTGATCTATACAGCACCACTAACAGTATGGAGGAAGACAGGACTGATCTATACAGCACCGCTAACAGGACTGATCTACACAGCACCACTAACAGGACTGATCTATACAGCACCACTAACAGGGCTGATCTATACAGCACCACTAACAGGACTGATCTATACAGCACCACTAACAGGACTGATCTATACAGCACCGCTAACAGGACTGATCTACACAGCACCACTAACAGGACTGATCTACACAGCACCACTAACAGGCCTGATCTACACAGCACCACAAACAGGACTGATCTATACAGCACCACTAACAGGACTGATCTAGACAGCACCACTAACAGGACTGATCTATACAGCACCACTAACAGGACTGATCTAGACAGCACCACTAACAGGACTGATCTATACAGCACCACTAACAGGACTGATCTATACAGCACCACTAACAGGACTGATCTATACAGCACCACTAACAGGACTGATCTATACAGCACCACTAACAGGACTGATCTACACAGCACCACTAACAGGACTGATCTATACAGCACCACTAACAGGACTGATCTATACAGCACCACTAACAGGCCTGGTCTAGACAGCACCACTAACAGGACTGATCTATACAGCACCATTAACAAGACTGATCTATACAGAACCACTAACAGGACTGATCTAGACAGCACCACTAACAGGACTGATCTAGACAGCACCACTAACAGGACTGATCTAGACAGCACCACTAACAGGACTGATCTATACAGCACCATTAACAAGACTGATCTATACAGAACCACTAACAGGACTGATCTACAGAGCACCACTAACAGGACTGATCTATACAGCACCACTAACAGGACTGATCTACAGAGCACCACTAACAGGACTGATCTAGACAGCACCACTAACAGGACTGATCTAGACAGCACCACTAACAGGACTGGTCTATACAGCACCACTAACAGGACTGATCTATACAGCACCACTAACAGGACTGATCTATACAGCACCACTAACAGGACTGATCTATACAGCACCACTAACAGGACTGATCTATACAGCACCACTAACAGGACTGATCTAGACAGCACCACTAACAGGACTGGTCTATACAGCACCACTAACAGGACTGATCTATACAGCACCACTAACAGTATGGAGGAAGACAGGACTGATCTATACAGCACCACTAACAGGACTGATCTACACAGCACCACTAACAGGACTGATCTACACAGCACCACTAACAGGACTGATCTATACAGCACCACTAACAGGACTGATCTATACAGCACCACTAACAGGGCTGATCTATACAGCACCGCTAACAGGACTGATCTACACAGCACCACTAACAGGACTGATCTACACAGCACCACTAACAGGCCTGATCTACACAGCACCACAAACAGGACTGATCTATACAGCACCACTAACAGGACTGATCTATACAGCACCATTAACAGGGCTGATCTATACAGCACCACTTACAGGACTGATATATACAGCACCACCAACAGTATGGAGGACGACAGGACTGATCTAGACAGCACCACTAACAGGACTGATCTAGACAGCACCACTAACAGGACGGATCTATACAGCACCACTAACAGAACTGATCTATACAGCACCACTAACAGGACTGATCTAGACAGCACCACTAACAGGACTGATTTATACAGCACCACTAACAGGACTGATCTATACAGCACCACTAACAGGACTGATCTACACAGCACCACTAACAGGACTGATCTATACAGCACCAATAACAGGACTGATCTATACAGCACCACTAACAGGACTGATCTAGACAGCACCACTAACAGGACTGATCTACACAGCACCACTAACAGGACTGATCTATACAGCACCACTAACAGGACTGATCTATACAGCACCACTAACAGGGCTGATCTATACAGCACCACTAACAGGACTGATCTATACAGCACCACTAACAGGACTGTGTGTCTCTGTGTGTCTCTAATCGGATGTGTTTCTGTTTGTCTCTGTGTCTCTGTGTGTCTCTAATCTGATGTGTGTCTCTAATCTGATGTGTGTCTCTGTGTGTATCTAATCTGATGTGTGTCTCTGTGTGTATCTAATCTGATGTGTGTCTCTGTGTGTCTCTAATCTGATGTGTGTATCTGTGTGTCTCTGTGTGTATCTAATTTGTTGTGTGTCTCTGTGTGTATCTAATCTGATGTGTGTCTCTGTGTGTCTCTAATCTGATGTGTGTCGCTGTGTGTCTCTGTGTGTCTCTAATCTGATGTGTGTCTCTGTTTCTCAGTGTCTCTCTAATCTGATGTGTGTCTCTGTGTGTCTCTATGTGTATCTAATCTGATGTGTGTCTCTGTGTGTATATAATCTGATGTGTGTCTCTGTGTGCATCTAATATGATGTGTGTCTGTGTGTGTCTCTGTGTGTATCTAATCTGATGTGTGTCTGTGTGTCTCTGTGTGTCTCTAATCTGATGTGTGTCTCTGTGTGTCTCTGTGTGTATCTAATCTGATGTGTGTCTCTGTTTGTATATAATCTGATGTGTGTCTCTGTGTGTTTCTGTGTGTATCTAATCTGAAGTGTGTCTGTGTGTGTCTCTGTGTGTATCTAATCTGATGTGTGTCTGTGTGTCTCTGTGTGTCTCTAATCTGATGTGTGTCTCTGTGTGTCTCTGTGTGTCTCTAATCTGATGTGTGTCTCTATGTGTCTCTGTGTGTCTCTAATCTGATGTGTGTCTGTGTGTCTCTGTGTGTCTCTAATCTGATGTGTGTCTCTAATCTGATGTGTGTCTCTGTGTGTATCTAATCTGATGTGTGTCTCTGTGTGTCTCTAATCTGATGTGTGTCTCTGTGTGTATCTAATCTGATGTGTGTCTGTGTGTCTCTAATCTGATGTGTGTCTCTGTGTCTCTGTGGGTATCTAATCTGATGTGTGTCTCTATGTGTCTCTGTGTGTATCTGTGTGTATCTAATCTGATGTGTGTCTGTGTGTCTCTAATCTGATGTGTGTCTCTATGTGTCTCTGTGTGTATCTGTGTGTATCTAATCTGATGTGTGTCTCTGTGTGTCTCTGTGTGTCTCTAATCTGATAGTTTGCCTATGTTTGTGTGTGTATTCATGTCTCTTCTCTTTGTCCCTCTCTGTGTGTTTCAGAGCCGTTCAGTGCGACGGTGTGGATCATGATGTTTGTGATGCTGTTGTTGGTAACAGCGATGGCTGTGTTCATGTTTGAATACATCAGCCCTCTGGGCTTCAACAGGAACCTGGCACAGGGTAGAGGTAGGTACACACACACACACACAGACACAGACACAGACACACACACACACACACACACACACACACACACACACACACACACACACACACACACACACACACACACACACACACACACACACACACACACACACACACACACACATTTTTAAGTCTGAATTTACCTTCTCCTTCCTTCCTTCCTTCCTTCCTTCCTTCCTTCCTTCCTTCCTTCCTTCCTTCCTTCCTTCCTTCCTTCCTTCCTTCCTTCCTTCCTTCCTTCCTTCCTTCCTTCCTTCCCTTCCCTTCCCTTCCCTTCCCTTCCCTTCCCTTCCCTCCCTCCCCTTCCCTCCCTCCCTCCCTCCCTCCCTCCCTCCCTCCCTTCCCTTCCCTCCCTCCCTCCCTCCCTCCCTTCCCTCCCTCCCTCCCTCCCTCCCTCCCTCCCTCCCTCCCTCCAGACCCCCACGGCCCATCGTTCACTATGGGTAAGGCAGTATGGCTGCTGTGGGGTCTGGTGTTCAACAACTCTGTCCCGGTTCAGAACCCTAAAGGCACCACCAGTAAGTTCATAGTGTCGGTGTGGGCCTTCTTCGCCGTCATCTTCCTGGCCTCTTACACAGCCAACCTGGCTGCCTTCATGATCCAGGAGGAGTTTGTAGACCAGGTCACGGGACTGTCAGACAACAAGGTAATGTTTTACTGCTTATACTCTCAGCATGTTAAGATTGATAGTTATAATAACATTGATTTGATAAATAAAACATTTAAAAATAGTTTTTTTATGTACCATGTTCCAGTCCCATTGAGAATTTCGCTGGAGGGAAGAATCACTTTTGGTGACCTTAAGAACTCGTGTTAGCTCCCTAGAGCTGATGCCCCCCCCCCTACACAAAGGGGGCTTTAGCTCAGAGAGCTAACACTATCTTGAGCTACACCAATTCCCTGGGTTGAATATGTTGTCGCTCTCGATATACATGGTCCGGAGTTTAGAGACCGAGATAGAGGCAGGGCCTAGAAATAGGTTTTTAGTAGATTGTGTGTTCACCTAGATGTTTACATTTACATTCTATGTCTGTATGTTCTGTGCTGCCTTCACGTCCTCACGGAACGATCGGAAATGAACAATTTCCGAGTCGGAACTACAAACGGGGAAACTAGAGTTACAATCTTGTAACCCCCTCGGATTCCCCGTCGGAATGTTTCCGAGATTCCGAGATTCCGCAGAGCGCGTGAAGTTAGCATAGAGGCCAGGGAATCGCAGCATAGTCACGTACTTAATGGCAGCTTCAGTTCTATTGTCCCATAGACTTAAATAGACAGCTCTAGTGTTCCCGAATACTTTTTTCAGCATGGGCCCTCTATCTACCTCTATGGATCTACTGTCCCATAAACGTAGAAAGACAGCTCTAATGCCACAAAGCCTGTTTGTAGCATGGGCCCTCTATCTACCTCTATGGACCTACTGTCCCATAAACGTAGATAGATAGCTCTAATGCCACAAAGCATGGGCCCTCTATCTACCTCTATGGACCTACTGTCCCATAACCGTAGATAGATAGCTCTAATGCCACAAAGCATGGGCCCTCTATCTACCTCTATGGACCTACTGTCCCATAGACTTTGATAGACAACTCTAGTGCCCCCAAAAATGTGTTTTAGCATGGGCCT
>NW_027016140.1:0-10375 GCF_036934945.1 Oncorhynchus masou masou | reverse complement strand
ATCTTCTGGTGCGATACAGGTGATTGTTGTATGTTCTGGTGTGATACAGGTGATTGTTGTATGTTTGTGCTAGTATGTTCTGGTGCGATACAGGTGATTGTTGTATGTTTGTGCTAGTATGTTCTGGTGCGATACAGGTGATTGTTGTATGTTTGTGCTAGTATCTTCTGGTGCGATACAGGTGATTGTTGTATGTTTGTGCTAGTATGTTCTTGTGTGATACAGGTGATTGTTGTATGTTTGTGCTAGTATGTTCTGGTGGGATACAGGTGATTGTTGTATGTTTGTGCTAGTATGTTCTGGTGCGATACAGGTGATTGTTGTATGTTTGTGCTAGTATGTTCTGGTGCGATACAGGTGATTGTTGTATGTTTGTGCTAGTATGTTCTGGTGCGATACAGGTGATTGTTGTATGTTTGTGCTAGTATGTTCTGGTGCGATACAGGTGATTGTTGTATGTTTGTGCTAGTATGTTCTGGTGTGATACAGGTAATTGTAGTGTGTTTGTGCTAGTATCTTCTGGTGCGATACAGGTGATTGTTGTATGTTCTGGGTGATACAGGTGATTGTTGTATGTTCTGGTGTGATACAGGTGATTGTTGTATGTTCTGGTGTGATACAGGTGATTTGTATGTTCTGGTGTGATACTAGTATGTTATTTTGTATGTTTTGGTTAACGGAGTTTTGAGCACCTATTAAACTGCACTGTTTATACCAAGTTCACTCCTACGCCTGACTTCCTGCCACCAGCACGCACCCGTTACAATATGTGACAACAAACATCCAATAGATAAAGATAACTTCATTCCATTAATCAACAATATGAAAGTAGTTATAATTAAATGGAATAATTTCCCATAAATTGTATAGGTAGAATAAACCTCTTTAGAATGGCTTCCAAAGTTTTTAGATTTTTGATAATACCAATTACTGCACTGAAGACAATCTTTTAAAAAGTATTCTCCACCATAACAGCCTTTATATGGGCAAATACATCTCATAGAATCTCACTGAAAATAAGAATTTGTTCTTAACTGACTTGTTAAATAAATAAAGGTAAACAATATAATAAAAAGTCATAGGTGACAAGAACAGCTCAAATAAGCCAAGAGAAACAACATTCCATAATTACTTTAAGGCATGAAGGTCAATCAAACTGAAAATTCCAAGAACTTTGAAAGTTTCTTCAAGTACAGTCGCAACCATCAAGTGCTATGATGAAACTGGCTCTCATGAGGACCGTCACAGGAAAGTAAGACCTAGAGTTACCTCTGCTGCAGAGGATAAGTCCAGAAATTCACCAGCTTCACTGAGTTAAAGTAACAGACATCTCAACATAAACTGTTCAGAGGAGACTGTGTGAATCAGGTCTTCATGGTCGAATTGCTGCAAAGAAACAACTACTTAAGGACACCAACAAGAAGAAGAGACTTGCTTGAGCTAAGAAACACAAGCAATGGACATTAGACCGGGTGGAAATTTGTCCTTTGGTCAAATGAGATTTTAGGTTCCAACCGCTGTGTCTTTGTGAGACGCAGGTGAACGGATGATCTCCGCATGTGTGGTTCCCACTGTGAAGCATGGAGGAGAAGTGATGTTGTTGGGGTGCTTTGCTGTTGACACTGTCAGTGATTTATTTAGACTAAGGCACACTTAACCAGCATGGCTACCACAGCATTCTGCAGCGATACGCCATCCCATCTGGTTTGCGCTTAGTGGGACTATCATTTGTTTTTCAACAGGACAATGACCCAACACACATCCAGGCTGTGTAAGGGCTATTTGATCATGAAGGAGAGTGATGGAGTGGTGCATCAGATGACCTGACCTTCACAATCCCCTGACCTCAACCCAATTGAGATGGTTTGGGATGAGTTGGACTGCAGAGTGATGGAAAACAGCCACAAGTGCTCAGCATATGTGGGAACTCCTTCAAGACTGTTGGAAAAGCCTTCCAGATGAAGCTAGTTGAGAGAATGCAAAGAGTGTGCAAAGCTGTCATCAAGACAAAGGGTGACTACTTTGAAGAATCTAAAATCTAAAATATTATTTTATTTGTTTAACACTTTTTTGCTTACTACATGATTCCATAAGTGTTATTTCACAGTTGTAATGTATTCACTATTATTCTACAATGTAGAAAATAGTAAAAATAAAGAAAAACCCTGTAATGAGTAGGTGTGTCCAAACCTTTTACTGGGACTATATATATATATATACACACACACACACACACACACACACACACACACACACACACACACACACACACACACACACACACACACACACACACACACACACACACACACACACACACACACACACACACACACACACACACACACGTGTATATTCATATTCTAAACCTCCAAGATTAGCTCTCCATGTGAGGTTTAAAAACATTTTGAATTTGTAAACAACTCTCTTAGTTTAACTAACCCTGGCTGTGAGTGTCGTCATCCGAGCACTTCTGAGGCATTAAATGAAAGGTATGGGTTAGGTGTCTGTTCGGCAGCGTATTGACCTGCCCAGCTTTACGGAGCGTCTCTAAAAGGATGCAATTTTCCGCTGTGCAGAGAGATCAACCACGGTCATGGCAGCAGGTGACTGCAGGAGGTCAGGGAGAGGAGGTCAGGGAGAGGAGGTCGGGAAGAGGTCGGGAGGAGGAGGAGGAGGTCGGGAGGAGGAGGAGCAGGTCGGGAGGAGGAGGAGGTCGGGAGGAGGAGGTCAGGGAGAGGAGGTCAGGAGAGGAGAGGGAGAGGAGCGGGAGGAGGAGGAGGAGAGTGAGGAGGGGGAGGGAGGGGGAGGATTGGGAGGAGGTCTGAAAACATCTGTGTGAGGAGGTGAAACATCTTCCTCTCCTCCTTTCTTCATCTCCTCCTCCTCTCCTCTCCTCTCCTCTCCTCTCCTCTCCTCTCCTCCTTTCTTCGCCTCCTCCTCTCTCCTCTCCTCTCCTCTCCTCTCCTCCTCTCCTCTCCTCTCTCTCTCCTCTCCTCTCCCTCCTCCTCTCCTCTCCCCTCCTCTCCTCTCCTCTCTCCCTCCTCTCCTCTCCTCTCCTCCCTCCTCTCCTCCTCCTTTCTCCATCTCCTCCTCTCCTCTCCTCTCCTCCTTTCTTCATCTCCTCCTCTCCCTCTCCCCTCCTCTCCTCCTCCTCTCCTCTCTCTCCCCTCCTCTCCCTCTCCTCTCCTCTCCTCTCCTCCTCTCCCTCTCCTCTCCTCTCCTCCTCTCCTCTCATCTCCTCCTCCTCTCCTCTCCTCTCCTCCCCTCCTCTCCTCTCCTCTCTCCTCTCCTCTCCTCCTGAAGGTGTCGTTCTTTTTTCCTCTCCAGTCCAACAGTAAGCAGAGCTGTGTGGATACAGCAGTTAACCATGGACACTCTTACTGACAGATGTGACAGCTTCGCATAATGTATTGTTGTCTCTACCTTCTTGGCCTTTTGTGCTCTTGTCTGTGCCCAATAATGTTTGTACCATGTTTTGTGTTGCAACCATGTTGTGCTGCTGCCATGCTGTGTTGCTACCATCTTGTTGTCATGTTGTGTTGTAACCATGCTATGTTGTTGTCTTAGGTCTCTCTTTATGTAGTGTTATGGTGTCTCTCTTGTTGTGATGTGTGTTTTGTCCTATATTTTTATTTTATTTTTATTTTGAATCCCAGCCCTGTCTCCTACGGGAGGCCTTTGCTTTCTGGTAGGCCGTCATTGTAAATACAAATGTGTTCTTCAACTGACTTGCCTAGTTAAATCAATATTAAATTAAATAAATAAAAGTTAGCCATAGCTGTGTGTATACAGTAGCTAGACATAGCTGTGTGTATACAGTAGTTAGCCATAGCTGTGTGTATACAGTAGTTAGCCATAGCTGTAGCTGTGTGTATACAAGAGTTAGCCATAGCCGTAGCTGTGTTTATACTGTAGTTAGCCATAGCTGTAGCTGTGTGTATACAGTAGTTAGCCATAGCTGTGTGTACGGGCAGTTAGCTGTAGCTGTGTGTTGCTCTTGCTGCGGGCTGACTCCCTGATCCACCTCTACGCAGACGACACCATTCTATATATCTCTCCGGCCCGCCCTGACACTGTGCTATCTAACCTCCAAACGAGCTCTCAATGCCATACAACACTCCTTCAGTGCCCTCCAACTGCTCTTAAACGCTAGTGTACTCAAAATGCATGCTTTTCAACCGATCGCAGCCTGCACCCGCATGCCCGGGCTCAGCACTCTGCACCTACCCTGGATGGCTCCGACCTTGAACATGTGGACATCTATAAGTACCTAGGTGTCTGGCTAAGACTGTAAACTCTCCTTCCAGACTTCATTTCAAACATCTCCAATCGAAAAATCAAATCAAGAGTCGGCTTTCTATTCCGCAACAATGCCTCCTTCACTCACGCCACAAAACTTACCCTAGTAAAACTGACTATCCTACCGATCCTCGACTTCAGCGATGTCATCTACAAAATTGCTTCCAACACTCTACTCAGCAAACTGGATGCAGTTTATCACAGTGCCATCCGTTTGTCACTAAAGCACCTTCTACCACCACCACTGCGTGCAGCATGCTCTGACCATTTTGGCCCTCGCTACATATTCGTCGCCAGAACCACTGGCTCCAGGTCATCTACAAGTCCATGCTAGGTAAAGCTCCGCCTTATCTCAGTTCATTGGTCACCCACCCGTAGCACGCGCTCCAGCAGGTGTAGCCTCATGATCATCCCTAAAGCCAACACCTCATTTGGCCGCCTTTAGTTCCAGTTCTCTGCTGCCTGTGAGCACAGGCGAATTTTAAATCGCTGAAGTTGGAGACTTTTATCTCCCTCACCAACTTCAAACATCTGCTATCTGAGCAGCTGACAGACCGCTGCAGCTGTACATAGCCTATTGGTAAATAGCCCACCCATTTTCACCTACCTCATCCCCATACTGTTTTTTATTTATTTACTTTTCTAGCTCTTTTTGCACACCAATATCTCTACTTGTACATGACCGCCTGGATCATTTATCACTCCAGTGTTAATCTGCAAAATTGTAATTATTCCGCCTACCTCCTCATGCCTTTTGCACACAATGTATATAGACTCCCTTTTTTTTCTACTGTGTTATTGACTTGTTAATTGTTTTACTCCATGTGTAACTCTGTGTTGTCTGTTCACACTGCTGTATGCTTTATCTTGTGCCAGGTCAAGCAGTTGCAAATGAGAACCCGTACTCAACTAGCCTACCTGGTTAAATAAAGGTGAAATAAAAATACAATTTACTGCAATACCAGTAGTGTTTGCCGTAGCTGTAGCTGTGTCTATGCAGTAGTTAGCCTTAGCTGTAGCTGTGTGTATACAGTAGTTAGCCTTAGCTGTAGCTGTGTGTACAGTAGTTAGCACTTAGCTGTAGCTGTGTGTGTATACAGTAGTTAGCCATGGCTATGTATGTACAGTAGTTAGCCAGAAGCTGTGTGTATACAGTAGACCGTAGCCGTGGCTGATATTGTGTGTATACAGTAGTTAGCCGTAGCTATGTGTATACAGTAGTTAGCCGTAGCTGTGTGTATACAGTAGTTAGCTGTAGCTGTGTGTATACAGTAGTTAGTATAGCTGTGGCTGTGTGTATACAGTAGTTAGCCATAGCTGTAGCTGTGTATACAGTAGTTAGCCGCAGCTGTAGCTGTGTGTATACAGTAGTTAGCCGTAGGTGTAGCTGTGTGTATACAGTAGTTAGCCGTAACTGTGTGTGTACAGTAGTTAGCCGTAGCTGTAGCTGTGTGTATACAGTAGTTAGCCGTAGCTGTGTGTACAGTAGTTAGCCGTAGCTGTGTGTATACAGTAGGTAGCCGTAGCTATAGCTGTGTGTATACAGTAGTTAGCCGTAGCTATGTGTATACAGTAGTTAGCCGTAGCTGTGTGTATACAGTAGTTAGCTGTAGCTGTGTGTATATAGTAGTTAGCCACTTGGCAAGCTGTGTGTAGCCACGTGGCTTTGTTAGCCAGAGTTGTATGAATGGTCATGACTTTGTGTTTGGTTTCGCTGTAACTATTTCCTTTATCAATCTAGATCACTGAAACAAAGCTTTCATCCTGACGCCTGTAAGCAGGACACAGTCTGGCTTTTCTCCCTTTCTCTCTCCTCTCTTTTCTCTTTCTCTCCCTCTCTCTCTTTCTCTCCCCCCTCTCTCTCCCTCTCTCTTTCTCTCCATCTCTCCTCCCTTTTCTCTCTCTTTCTCCTTTCTCTTTCTCTCTCCCCATCTCTCTCTCCTTCTCCCCCTTCGCTCTTTCCTTCTCCCTCTCTCTCCCTCTCTCCCTCCCTCTCTCTCAAGCTCCAGTGTCTTAAACACTCCTGCCATATTTTGGAATCTCTCACTGAATCTAGTGTTTTGCGAGGTATCGACTTACATCTCTTTCTTCCCTCAATTTGCAGTGTGGCTGGGGCGACAAAGAGACAGCTCCTGTAAATCGCCTCAACTACCTGTCTGATATTGTGCCAGAGGTATCCTCTGGCTGGCCGCTGCCAAGAGGAGAGGAGAGGCAGGAGAGAGAGAGAGAGAGATGAGAGAGAGAGACAGAGAGAGTTTGGACTCTGATCCGGCTGTAATGAGGTAGAAACACAGCCGGTCTGGGACGGAGGGTGGGACAGCTACGTTATTGATAGGCCCAAATCTATTCTCAATGGCTCTGATTCAGCCTGCTATTCAGCCTGCTATGCGATATGATTGATTGGGTGTGAGGAAAGTATCCGTGGGGTGTGTGTAATCCTGCGCTTGGCGTTGGTGCCTTCACATCCACCAAGATGAATGAGCTTGATGAGTTCTTGAATTTCCACCATCTGGCCCCCTTAGCCTCTTAACAGGAGCCCTGAGAACTAAACAGCACATCAGAATGAGTCTGTTAGCTTCACCACGCTGATGGGAGAGAGAGGGGAGGGGGGCGAGAGATAGCTAGATAGAGCTCTGATTGGTGCAGGCTGTGGCCAAGACATTTATCTCTCCTGAGCTGTGATTGGTTGAGGCCAGGGCCAATGCATTCTCTGAGCTGTGATGGTGGAGGCCGGGACCAATACATTCTCTCATTGGTTGGTCAGCAGATGAGGTTAGGAGTGGAGCGGGTCGGTCATGTGCTAAGCTCCAGGGCACCGTGATGTAAACGGGCAAGGAAAACGGCCTTCTCAGGTCGAACAGTAATCTACGCCGTTCGGTCATGTTGTCAACAATGCAGCATGGTGCATCATCTAGAAACATACAAACATCTCTTTTCCATGAATTATCAAACTATACTGAACAAAAATATACAGGAAAAGCACAATGCAACAATTTCAAAGATTTTACTGAGTTACAGTTCATTTAAAGAAATCAGTCAACTGAAATAAATTCATTAGGCCCTAATCTCTGGATTTAACATGACTGGGAATATAGATATGCATCTGTTGGTCACAGATACCTTAAAAAAAAGTAGGGGCGTGGATCAGAAACCCAGTCAGTATCTGGTTGCCTCATGCAGTGTGAAACATCTCCTTCACATAGAGTTGATTGTGGCCTGTAGAATGTTGTCCCACTCCTCTTCAATGGCTGTACGAAGTTGCTGGATATTGGCGGGAACTGAAACACTGTCGTACATGTCGATCCAGAGCATCCCAAACTTGCTCAATGGGGACATATCTGGTCACTGTGAAGGCCATAAACAAACGGGGACATTTTCAGCTTCCAGGAATTGTGTACAGATCCTTGCCACATGGGGCTGTGTTTTGTCATGCTGAAACATGAGGTGAATGGCGATGGATGAATGGCCGACAACGGGCCTAAGGATCTCGTCACAGTATCTGCAGTCAAACTGCCATTGATTAATGCCATTGTGTTCACTGTCCATAGCTTATACCTGCCCATAACATAACCCACCGCCACAATGGGGAACTTTGTTCACAAAGTTGGCATCAACAAACTGCTCGCCAACACAACGCCATACATGTGGTCTGCGGTTGTGAGGCAGGTTGGACATACTGCCAAATTCTCTAAAACAATGTTGGAGGCGAATTATGGTAGAGAAATTAACATGAAATTCTTTTAAAATAGCTGTGCAGAGACATTCCCCATCTAACCGGACAGAGCTTGAGAGGACCTTCAGAGAATGGGAGAAACTCCCCAAATACAAGTGTGCCACGCTTGTAGCGTCATACCCAAGAAGACTCGAGGCTGTAATCGTTGCCAAAGGTGCTTCAACAAAGCACTAAGTAAAGGGTCTGAATACTTATGTAAATGTCATTTTTCCATTTTGTATTTTTTATCAATTCTCAACAAAAAAAAAAGTAAAACCTGTTTGTCATTTTGGGGTGTTGTGTGAAGATTGATGAGAGGGAAAAAAACAATTGAATCCATGTTAGAATAAGGCTGTAACGTAACAATTTTTTTTTAAAGTTAAGGCGTCTGAATACTTTCCGAATGCACAGAGCTGCCCATGCCTCATTGTGATTGGCTATGGCTCATTGTTCCAAATGATGGGGAATAACCAATGTCAATAAGCGTCATCACCATCTTTCTTTTGCGGTACCTCAAATGGTCGTCAGATAAACTTTTCTGAGTTGATTTTACTCCTCGCTCAGAGTTTGTCTGGGCAGCGTGTTGACACCATCCTAAACCTACTCCTCGCTCAGAGTTTGTCTGGGCAGTGTGTTGACACCATCCTAAACCTACTCCTCACTCAGAGTTTGTCTGGGCAGTGTGTTGACACCATCCTAAACCTACTCTGAGCTCAGAGTTTGTCTGGGCAGTGTGTTGACACCATCCTAAACCTACTCTGAGCTCAGAGTTTGTCTGGGCAGTGTGTTGACACCATCCTAAAACCTACTCCTCGCTCAGAGTTTGTCTGGGCAGTGTGTTGACACCATCCTAAAACCTACTCTGAGCTCAGAGTTTGTCTGGGCAGTGTGTTGACACCATCCTAAAACCTACTCTGAGCTGGGAGATTGTCTGGGCAGTGTGTTGACACCATCCTAAAACCTACTCCTCGCTCAGAGTTTGTCTGGGCAGTGTGTTGACACCATCCTAAAACCTACTCCTCGCTCAGAGTTTGTCTGGGCAGTGTGTTGACACCATCCTAAACCTACTCCTGAGCTCAGAGTTTGTCTGGGCAGTGTGTTGACACCATCCTAAAACCTACTCCTCGCTCAGAGTTTGTCTGGGCAGTGTGTTGACACCATCCTAAAACCTACTCTGAGCTCAGAGTTTGTCTGGGCAGTGTGTTGACACCATCCTAAAACCTACTCTGAGCTGGGAGATTGTCTGGGCAGTGTGTTGACACCATCCTAAAACCTACTCCTCGCTCAGAGTTTGTCTGGGCAGTGTGTTGACACCATCCTAAAACCTACTCCTCGCTCAGAGTTTGTCTGGGCAGTGTGTTGACACCATCCTAAACCTACTCTGAGCTCAGAGTTTGTCTGGGCAGTGTGTTGACACCATCCTAAAACCTACTCTGAGCTCAGAGTTTGTCTGGGCAGTGTGTTGACACCATCCTAAAACCTACTCCTCGCTTAGAGTTTGTCTGGGCAGTGTGTTGACACCATCCTAAAACCTACTCCTCGCTCAGAGTTTGTCTGGGCAGTGTGTTGACACCATCCTAAAACCTACTCTGAGCTCAGAGTTTGTCTGGGCAGTGTGTTGACACCATCCTAAAACCTACTCTGAGCTGGGAGATTGTCTGGGCAGTGTGTTGACACCATCCTAAAACCTACTCCTCGCTCAGAGTTTGTCTGGGCAGTGTGTTGACACCATCCTAAAACCTACTCCTCGCTCAGAGTTTGTCTGGGCAGTGTGTTGACACCATCCTAAAACCTACTCTGAGCTCAGAGTTTGTCTGGGCAGTGTGTTGACACCATCCTAAACCTACTCTGAGCTCAGAGTTTGTCTGGGCAGTGTGTTGACACCATCCTAAACCTACTCTGAGCTGGGAGTTTGTCTGGGCAGTGTGTTGACACCATCCTAAAACCTACTCTGAGCTCAGAGTTTGTCTGGGCAGTGTGTTGACACCATCCTAAAACCTACTCTGAGCTCGGGAGTTTGTCTGGGCAGTGTGTTGACACCATCCTAAAACCTACTCTGAGCTCAGAGTTTGTCTGGGCAGTGTGTTGACACCATCCTAAAACCTACTCTGAGCTCAGAGTTTGTCTGGGCAGTGTGTTGACACCATCCTAAAACCTACTCCTGCGCTCAGAGTTTGTCTGGGCAGTGTGTTGACACCATCCTAAAACCTACTCTGAGCTCAGAGTTTGTCTGGGCAGTGTGTTGACACCATCCTAAAACCTACTCCTGAGCTGAGAGTTTGTCTGGGCAGTGTGTTGACACCATCCTAAAACCTACTCTGAGCTCAGAGTTTGTCTGGGCAGTGTGTTGACACCATCCTA